>NC_037685.1:28871465-29176371 GCF_003255815.1 Theropithecus gelada | reverse complement strand
TTTATGATTACATGCTCCACTTGTCATTGTCTTACTTTAAACAGCCCTCTCCTTGCCGTTGATGCATAACTATTGAGCATAAAGCATCCACTCCCACCATCACCTTGCATTATGGTCTTAAAAGGCAACTCAGAAGCTGATGCTCTGATTAGGTAATGTCATGTGGAATAATCATTTTCAACATGATGGTATCCATTATTTATCTTTGTTTTTTAAAACAATAGTATAATTTCCTCAAACCTAAAAAACTGTTAAAATAGTTCCATATTACTTGATCAATCTTAATTATCATTTACCACTATTGGTGATACTGTTTGACAACTTGAATGAGATACTAACTGCCATAACTAGCTCATTGCAAAAGTTCGTTTTTTTCTTTTAAATACACCATTAATCATTAAACTTACACCCAAAAGTTTTGAATCCATCTACTATCCTGACGTTAGCCAGCTTTTACATTACGTTTGCAAAGTTGGGTCTTTCTTGTTCTAGTTCTATCTTTGCTTCTAAATATACTTGCTGTTTCCTTCTACAAATAAGCAGTTTTTATAAAGGTAAATTTTAAACTTATAATAAATCTTGGAGTGCTGCTAGAAAACAGAGTAATATGGAATAGATCGAATAAGAGAGAAAGAGAGTTTGTAAACAAACTGAAGTCTTTCCCAGAAGTAGCTCTGATGAATGAAAATGGACAGAACTTTTTAAAGCTGCAGTGGCAGAATCAATACTAAGAGTTGTCAGAAAACCATTCAGCATGGATATGTCTAGATTTGAAGGCATCAGCACAGACTACTTTATGCCTTATTAGGGGAATTTAAAATGAATTCAATGATTCTAGTTTTGGAAAGATAAATAGCTCTTTCTGTAATCCACGTGTCTGGTAAATTTATAGACTTAGGATGCTAAAGGAAGGAATATAAGATGAAACACTCACTACAGATATTAGACAGAAAAGAAAATACATCAAGAATTGAGTTGTATTTTGGACTGATAGATTCTCTCTCTATGGGAATCATACTAGTGAGTGAGGGGAAGTTTTTGTAAAAGATTCTTAAAACTGTTGACAATTTGGGAAACCTAGAATATAAATTACATTATTAAAATGAAGGAATCTACAAGAGAGTACCCAAAGGAGTATATTATCACAATCAATGAAATTATATAAATTAAAATATAAATCAAGATTCCAACTTTTGTCTAAGAAGTAGTGTAGTGTAATGATTAATATTCAGTGTCAACTTGATTGGACTGAGGAATGCAAAGTATGGTTATGTCTGTGAGGGTGTTGCCAAAGGAGATTAACATTTGCATCAGTGGACTGGGAAAGGCAAAACCACCATCAGTCTCGGTGAGCACCATGTAATCAGCTGCCAGCGTGGCTAGAATAAAACAAGCAGAAAGAAGTTGGAAGGATTTGACTTGCTGAGTCTTCTGGGTTTCATCTTTCTCCCATACTGTATGCTCCCTGCCCTCAAACATTAGACTCCGAGTTTTTCAGCTTTTGGATTCTTGGACTTACACCAGTGGTTTGCCAGAGGTTCTTGGGCCTTTGGCCAGAGACTGAGGGCTGCACTGTCGGCTTCCCTACTTTTGAGGTTTTGGGACTCAAAGTAATCCACCACTGGTTTCTTTGCTCCTCGATTTGTAGATGGACTATTGGGGGAGATTATCTTGTCATCATGTATGTCAATTCTCCTTAATAAACTCCATATACATATATCCTATTAGTTCTGTCCCTCCAGAGAGCCCTGAGTAATGCAAGGATAGAGCTGGAAGGGGTATTATTTCTACAGAAATAATGTCAAAGGTACGATGATCTAAAAAAAAAATTAAAAATAAATAAATAAATAGTAATAGATGTATGTAAGGAGAAATAGACTGGCTCACTGATGGAAGAGGGTAAGGAAACTAATACTGTCATTAAAGTGTTATCTAAATGTCAGGGTTTCAGCACAGAAAGCCAGTCACTGAAATGTTGTTTCTCTCAGCACAGAAAGCCATTCACTGAAATGATGAGTATTAACAGGGAAGCAAGCGGATCAGGTTCTGCACCCAAGGAAACGGGTGTTAAGTCCATTTCACTGATGAACTAAAATTATGGCTTTATTTAGCAAAGAAGAAATGTAACTATGCATGAAAAAAACAGGAACTCAGGTGGGGTAAGGAAGCAATCATGGATGAGGGGCCCAGCACATTATTGCCTGGATGCATGTTTCAGTTCTTTGATACTTTTTAATAGTCCTGAGGGTCCATTTCTCAGGAAAGAACCCAGATAAAACTGGCATAAGTTTCAAGATTTAAGACCAGAAAAGTCAATTTCTATGTTTATCAAAATAAAAACAAAAAGAGTCTATGGGACATTTGGGTTGGTTTCAGCCCCTTTTTTCTATTTATCCATTCTTCAATCATGGTAAATCCAGGCAAAACCCCATGCAATGAGGCAAGTGGCCTACTGACTTTCTAACACACTGCTATCCATGGATGGTGGAAC
The DNA here is from genome assembly GCF_003255815.1 of Theropithecus gelada. Lineage (NCBI taxonomy): Eukaryota > Metazoa > Chordata > Mammalia > Primates > Cercopithecidae > Theropithecus > Theropithecus gelada. Next base: position 29,173,880 of record NC_037685.1, on the reverse strand, counting down.
TAAGAGAGCACTGTAACGCAAAGAGAGCAAATTGGTCGGGCGTGGTGGCTCATGCCTGTAATCCCATCACTTTGGAAGGTGAAGGCAGGTGAATCATGAGGTCAGGAGATCAAGACCATCCTGGGCAACATGATGAAACCCTGTCTCTACTAAAAACACAAAAATTAGCTAGGCATGGTGACGCATGCCACTCTAAATCTAGCTGCATGTTTAATTATATTAAAAAAGAATGCCAAACTGCCAATGTATTTATTTATTATCAAGACAAAGAGCCTTAACTATAAGCAATATTAATCAACCAAATTTATCCAATTTTCTATCAGGCTTTAAATAATATCTTATTACTTAAACTTTTTCCACTTTCTATTTTCTTTGTACATGCATGAATACAGACACATGGAGAAACAGGGTAAAAGCTGCATATGACTTACACAGACCATCTATGATATGCTTGAACTTTCTGTTTTGTCCTAAATTTTCTTTCTTTCCATTTATTTTTTTTCTTTCTTTTTTTTTTTATTTAAATAAACGACCAGTCATCCAGTCATTTTAGTTTAGGAGAATAATTCACCACACATGATCTTTTCCCATGCAAAACTATAAGTTTTTCTTTATAACCTTCCTTACCAAAAACACATCTTCATATCCATAACTATGTTTACATGTTTCTTCAGTATTTACTGATTCCTTGCTACCTTGTTTTATAAATAACCTTTTCTAATACATAATTTGAATTAACTTTTGATAACTTATAAATTAGTAAAATGATTCTTTTTCTCTATAAAAACACATCTTTGGCATATTTTATATACAGAATTATATATTAACCAGAATATATAATTCTTATCCTTAGTAATCTCAAATTTTAGTGAAAACATAAGAATTAAGAAATCCTGAACTGACTATTCAATATTAGCATTTTATTGATGGGAACCATTCCACAATTTTTAGAAACATATTTCCCAATATTGTAAACTTCTCTTAATTGTAAATGTCCCAGATATCCAGTGAGCATCTATTATAAAATCCAAAACAGGCCAGGCACGGTGGCTCACGCCTGTAATCCCAGCACTTTGGAGGCCGAAGCGGGAGGATCATGAGGTCAGGAGATCGAGACCATCCTGGCTAACACGGTGAAACCCCGTCTCTACTAAAAATACAAAAAAAATTAGCCGGGTGTGGTGGTGGGCACTTGTAGTCCCAGCTACTCAGGAGGCTGAGGCAGGAGAATGGTGTGAACCCAGGAGGTGGAGCTTGCAGTGAGCCGATATCATGCCACTGCACTCCAGTCTGGGTGACAGAGCGAGACTGCCTCAAAAAAAAAAAAAAATATCCAAAACAAGTTTAAGAACTTATATTACACAAAATGTTTACCTACAACATTTATCTCACTTACATGTACTCATTTTATTCATTTTTAAGTTCTAGTTACTTTTGAAAACTGTGATATTAGACACAGCTTGTCCTCATTTAAAGTTAGCTATTTCCCTGTTAACCATTTTTTTTTTTAATAGTCAGTGAACATCAAATACTCACCTAGGTAAGAACTTTAACATTAACTACACAGGTATTTTTGGCAATAACGCAGAAGATTCAACTAACAGCATTAAATTAGTCTCATTTGTCAAAGAAGTGACATACACCAAGATTAGTTCATTTTGGCTGGGTTTATCGTTTAATAACGTTCTATGCCAAACTTTAATACCTCAAAATATCTAGCAAAGACAAATATAAACCCAGACAAAGATGTATGCTGACAATTCTGAAGATACTTCTATTTATATTTTATCAATAATTTTAAAACCAGATTGTTTATTAAAGGTTTACTTATGTCATGGGGACTTGAAAAATACTTTGGACTCAATTTATGAGTGCTCTTTCATTTGTAAGCCAATTTGGTAGATACAACATTTAACATATATAAATACATATAGAATGTATACACACATAAAAACAAAGATCCAATGGCTTTTATCTCAGAACTGTAGCCATGAGATAGCCGTACAAACTCACCAGTTTACATAGCTACGTATTTTTTTTTGCCCCAGTAGGCAATCCAATGAAGGCTGTGAACCAAATTTTTTGGTAAAGCCATTTCCACTTTTTAGTAAAGCCGTTTAATTTTTGATGACCAAACTTCCCCAGACTCTAAAGAACACTGGAGCCAAACAGCACTACAGAAGGATATCACTTGGACCCTAACAAGGAGGCCCAACCATGCTTAGAACAGCAACATAAAAGCCTGAATACATAGAAATTCATCTCACTTTTTAATTCAACAGCAAACTCCAAGCTCCAAAGAATACTGGGGCCAAACAGCATTACAAAACAAATATCAGTTTAGCAAATTCTAATTTCCCATAACTTATATTCACACATGCACACACACACACACACACAAAATAACCAAAACACAGTTCAACTTCTGCAGCAACAGACAATCCCCAAGAGTGTCCAAACTGTAACAGTCAGGGTGCATTCCTCTCAATATGTTGGGCTTTTTCAACCTTTAAATGGAAATTCCTTCAGAATTTTCCAAATTCAGAGGAGCAGATAGCACTGTGTGGTAGCCACAAAACACTCACTCACCTGGACATGCACACAACACACAATTACGAACAAGCTCCCAAGTGTCCATACTGAAACAGTCAGAGTGCTTCCCTCTGTCAGTCAGCTGGGCTTGTTAGCCTGCAAGTGGAAATTCCTTTAAAATTTCCCAAATTGAGAGCAGCAGATCTTGTTGTCTGGACCCAAAACACTGCTCAGGAGGGCTTCTGAGGCTCCCAGCCCATGGCAGCTGAGCCACAAGCAACAGGTTTCTGTCAGGGAACCAAAATCTGTTACTGAAACCCAGGGGTTCAGTCTTGGTCCTGCTGCTTGCAGTACAGAAAGCTGATCACTAAGACAGTGATGATTGCCAAGGAAGAAGGCTTTAATCAGGGGCTGCAGTAGAGGAAATGGGATATCAGTCTCAAATCCATCTCTCTGACTGACTAAACTTGGAGGGTTTATATAGCAGGGAAGCAATGTAACTATGTGTGGGAACATAGGCACTCGGGAGGGGTAGGAAGGAATCATGACAAATGCAGGGCCTGGCATCTCACTGTCTGGATGTGATAAGCTGGTGAGTTTTACTTGTTTGATACCTTTTGAGAGTCCTGAGGGTCTTTTCCAGAGGAAAGAACTCAGATAAAACAAATGCACTTTTCAAGTTTTAAGACTAGAAATGTCGATTTCTATGTTAATTAAAAAATTTTTTTGATGGCCTTAATAGGTCCATTTCAAAAGAAAAATATTTCCGTTACGATTTTCAGTTTATTGCTAAAGACTGACCGTAGCTTAACATGAGAGCTGCAGACATGTTGGAGATTTTGTGGACACTCTTCTGCTATTCATCATGAAACTTCATAAAGCACACAGAAGTTAGTCTGAGCAATGAGTAAAAGGCAGGATAAGACCACCTACCTGGTACAGGCCTGGAAGAAGGTAGCAGCTGCCACAAGGAAAGAGGCAAAAAGCCTTGACAAAACTCTTTGCTTCTGAAGATAAAAGCCTAAAATAGAAAGTTAAAGGGCAACAAATACGGAGGACAACAAGGTATAGTGCTATTGTTTTTGTTTTTTAAAGTATGTAAAGGTAAAAAAAAAGATAATAAAATAAAGCCTGGGCGACAGAGTGAGACTCCATCTCAAAAAAAAAAAAGTAATACAAAATGGACTATATAGGTACAAATCTAACAGAATGTGTTCAAGAGCTTCATCCTAAAAACTATAACAGACAATAAAACAAATTAAAGAAGATTTAAATAAAAGGAGCTATACACCATTATCATTATGAGAAGTAACATTGTCAATTTTTCCACAAATGATGTAAAGACTTAACACAATTTCCCTAAAATCCTATCAGTATTTTGGCCAAAATCAATAAGTTGGTTCAAAATGTACATGGAAATGAAAATAAACTTGAATAGCCAATATAATTCTGAAAATAAAAAATGATGTTTCTTGCCCCAGGCTGGTGAGGCCAGTACCTGTATCTTTCAAAGTTTTTAGCCATAGCTGCCCAGAAAGTTGTCCAGCCCTGGGAGGACTCCATGTCAGGCAAAGCAAAGGGAGGACTTTGCACATGGATTTGAGGAGTCACTAGGCAGACTGATGCTTCAAGTACAATTCTTTCAGAATATGGTCTATTTCCTGGATTAAGAAATTATGACATATATACACCATGGATGGAATACTGCATGGAATACTATGCAGCCATAAGAAAGAATGAGTTCATATCCTTTGCAGGTACATGGATGAAACTGGAAACCATCATTCTCAGTAAACTACCACAAGGACAGAAAACCAAATACCACATGTTCTCACTCATTGGTGGGTGAGAACAATGAGAACAGTTGGACACAGGGTGGGGAACATCACACACCAGGGCCTGTCAGGGAGTGGGGACCTGGGGGAGGGATAGCATTAGGAGATATAACTAATGTAAATGACGAGTTGATGCGTGTAGCAAACCAACATGGCACATGTATACCTGTGTAACAAACCTGCACAATGTGCACATGTAACCTAGAACTTAAAGTATAATTAAAAACAAACAAAAAAAAGAGTCTGCTTCCTCTGGCACTGGTTGAGGAAATAGAATTTCAGCTGCCATCCTCACTGCTGCTGTCAACCTTGTGCATGGAGTTTGGTAGTCAGGCTATTTAAACCAGGACAGTGCATAAAGCAACAGCTTCTGTTTTCAAGACATCCCCTGTTTGTGGTAAGGTTTCAAATAGATTCCAGTGTTCTGGAAAGTCACTTCTATTGATTTTTGCCAGTTCATTAGTTGCACTTGAGGAGGGACTGAGCTCTTGACTTTCCCATTTTGCCAATTTTGGTAATGTTACCTCCATAATCAGTTTTCTTAATCACCTTACTCTTCTCTTTTTATACCAGCAATGGTAAATATGTGTTGGTTTGTTTATGTTTTACCCCTCCATAAGTATAACACAAGTCTTGTGACTCTGTTTATTTTTCTGTTCTGTCTTCAACTGTGCTTGGCAATGATAATGTCAATTATGGATATTAAAATTGATAAGAAACGAAAATAGGCAACGGAAGATCATAAAACATTGTAGCACTAAACTTGCTTCGTTGTCCATGGAAGATGTACTCTTTAAGGTGTGGCTTTCCTCTATTCAGTCAGGTCTCACAGATCTGATTTCCAAGTGATTCTGCAATTCTACTGGGCCTTGTTTTCACATGAATCCAGGGAGAGGAAAATGAGAGCTGTAAGAGTCACACTACTTCATAAAAGCCTTTTCCCTATAGTAACACGCATCCCTTCCATTTCGGTTTCACTCAGTTACATGTCTGGCAAATAGTTCCAAAGAGTGAATGGATTTTGGTAAACAGCTAGCAATTTCTGCCATGGGATGGTTTGAGTCAGCTTTTTTTCAGATCATTCCTGAGAAATGGTGAGTAGTTTTCCCAGAAGAGAGTAGGATGAAGTGAAAAACCAGAGAGAGAAAGTGCATGTGCAAAGACCTGGAGGCAGGAAACAGCTCAGAATGCTTCATATCTGAATGAAGAGTGGTATGCCCGAAGGGAGAGTAGTGGAAATTGATGTTGAAAATGTATGCAAGGGTCAGATCAAGCAGATTATTTGTGCAACATTTTATAAAAGTTATAGATTATATTTGTGCTACAAAGAAAATCTGTTTATAGAGGCTAACCAGGGAGAAAATGTATCAGCTTTGAAAATTTTAGGGATTACTTTCCTTATTGAATGGATAATTAGAGAACCTTATGTATAAAAAAGAATAACTAGAAAGCGTTCACTAAGACTGTGGAGGTGAAGATGAATAAACATATGAATTAGTGATGCTTAAGAGGTAAAATCAACAGAATATGGTTGGCAAACACTTTCAACTTTAACATGAAAAAATAGGCAAATACTCGAAAAGATGACACGTAGTAATGCTCTCTGTCAGTATTTGATGTTGTTCTTTAAATAGCACCTAGCATAGAGTTCATCTTTGATAAATACATTTGAAATGAATGAGTGCGTTAAAGTACAACACTAGGGATAGAAAAGAGAAGAGTAGCTACTGTGTGTGAGCTATTTCAGCACAATATAAGAAAGAATCTTCTGAAAATTTAGAAATGTCCTAACTATTAAACTATTACTATTAAACCTTCATAATATCACCAGAGGTTGGATTATCAGAGGTTAGAAACTGAAGCACAGAGTAAAAACAACCAACTCAGAGGAAGCACTGGGAAGTTCTGCTCACAATTAATGAACAAGGAAGTTTTGTTCTAAAATGAGGATTTGAGAACAATGAAGGCTAAATCAACACAACCCAGGGAGCATGTGCTTATACGTTTCCACCTCTCAGTGTTTACCTGAGTTCGTGTTCAGTGCACAGTGGCCATGGCGTGGTAGTGGCATATAACACATGTAAGAATCTGATATCCCTACAACAAAAATAAAACACATCTAATTTAGCATCCTGTATGGGTATTCAAAATTCTCCTTAAAACTATAATATTTGAATATACTTTAATCTAAAAGAGGCAGTGTGTTAATGATTCTACTATGACTCATTTGATGAGCAATTAACTTTTTACTTTAAAATCATACACTTTTGTAGCTAACTGAACCTGAAAATTGATACACGGTATAAAAACACATTTATAGTTTAATAATTTTTTGAAAGAGTTATTAGAGTCATGATTGAAACTATTACCCACTGTGAAAATGAGAAAGATTTTTAATTAGCTTTATTGAAACTGCTTAGATTGTGATACATGATGAAAATTCTTTTTTCACTTTTGCTTGTTTTTCATATCTGAATTTGTTTAGTGGAACTCATTATATAACTAGTTCACCTCAATTGTTTAATTTTCAAAGTACATTTAACTGAAATACCTTCAGTTAGAAAAATTCTACTTTTCAAAATGAAAAATCCCCTGAAATCCAAATGGCAATTAAATAAAATAGGTCAGGCTGATCCTCTGCCTTGAGGGAGAAGAATAGGTCTGAGTCAAAATATAATGGGAAAGGAAGAGATGTGACATAAAGTCAAGCAGAAGAATGTGACATGTGCTCATAACGGTTTCATCAGAAACTTAAGAGTACATTTCTTTAAGTTAGTACTCAGATACATAGATGATTAGTATTTGCTTGAACAGTAGATATTATAGCAGAGTAGTTCCATAAATTGGCAAATGGCACCAAGCATTTTCTATGTTTTTCATCTTTTTCTTTCTGCTGCAATTACAGAATTAAATTGAGCTCTTCCAGACATTGTTTGGATCAGCGGTGGGTGTGACAACTGTCAGCACATACAGCCCAGGGGTACAAACTTTGACTAAAGAGGAGGACTGGCCCCAAAATGAAACAGACAATCTTAAAAGTGGCATTTTTGTATCTGTTGATAATGGATTTCAAGGAAAACTGCTTGAAATCTAAGCATCTGTCTCCTGTCAACCTCAACCACCACCATCACCTCTCTCCTGATACACATTCCCTTAGATATAAGAAATCACAGACTTTCAAGGATTCTTCCCTTCCTAGAATATTTAGAGAAAAGAGTTACAATTTTTGCCTGTTTCTGAGTCAGCTCATTGAGGTGCCTAATTCTCCTATCTTTTCTGATTCTGAATAAGCTGCTTGGATTACTTTTGATTTTGCTGCTCTGCAAAGTCTGTATGTTGCAGTGACTTTTCTCCATAGCTCAGATGCTTCCATCCTTTCAATGGCCGCGTTGGAAAGTTGGTGTCGAAAAACTCCCCACTTAATTAACAAATTCTAGCTCATTAGAACACCACCACCTTTAGTCTGTTCTAAGTAGTAGGCTTTCAAAGAAAGGTAGAACACAATAGATGAGAATTTCAGCATTACTCAGAATATGGCATAGTTTCTCTTTTTTTTGCTAGTTGCTGGAGCACATCTAGTTCTGCCATCCCTAGGCTATCAGCCTACCACTGCATATCTCCACATTACTTGGGTAACCTGTTGAATCATTCAGGCCTTCTGCTTCTTCATGCCACCCTGAGAAATACAATACAGACATTGTGAATTACACATTTTCTGAAATCTCAGTACCAATCTCTTTGGTATATCTACTTTAGCTCAAATCCAGAGCAATTCTCAATTAAAAACGCATATTAACATATATCTTAGTTAGGCTTCCCATGGAAACTAAGAACAGGTATTAATTTGGATTTCAAATAATTAAAAAATGAGACATTTTCATTTTATTCTGAACTCTTTAGTATTGTCTCATACAGAAGTCTGGACTCTCTTTTGACTACCCAAGTAGTCTGTTACAGAAGCAGGTGACATATGTTGTTATGCTTTTGCTCTAAACCAACAATGTTCAACTGGAGTATCAAGTGGGTAAAGGCTAAGGGTGTTGCTGAACATCCAACAAAGCATAGGACAACTCTTTAAAACAAAGAATTATCTGGACCAAAATGTTAGTAGGGCTGAGGTTGAGAAATCTTGCTGTAATTAACATATGTATCCTCTATTATAATCCTCCATATAACATGCCTAGATGCAGACCCATGTAATACAGTTGCAACTTTATAATTTTATGTATTACTTATTAGTATAAATTGATAATGAATATTTTGTTCAATTAATGATTATGTAATTAGAAATATTTTGCATATGTATACAACTTAATAGATTAAATGCTATCTTTCACATCATGATCTTATAAGTTCATTAAAAGAAGACTTAAGTAAGGTACTTTTTTCTCCATATTGAGAAAAAGAATGTTAGATGTAACTAAGCCCTAGCTAGCATTCAGTCTGTTCCCCTACTTTCTAGATACAAGAGCTAAAAAGAAGTAAAGCAGCTTTATGTTACATTGCTAGATAATATAAGTACAAAAAAAATAGAATTACATGTTTAAAATATTTTTCTTTTAAGGATCTTTTTTAAAGGATAACGGCATCCAACCCCCAGAAGCTATAAGAAATGAATATCATATCCAGCTCCTCATCCTCTTCCAAACCTATCCTAGCTTCACTAAAGAATTAGCCACAACTAATGAGAGTCACCTTAGTCTGGGAAATTTTGTTTACCCAACCCCCACTCCTTGGATGAGGGATAGCTAATGGCTCACTAATATGGACATACAAGAGCCTAGATTTCCTTTCTCAGGTGGGGGCAACTCTAGCAAGGCTTTACCTGAAACTGAATCCTTGCCAAGCTCTTTTCCCTTCCCTATTTTTTTCATTTCCTCGGTTGCAGGTTTTTCTGAAGCACACTTTATTATAAAGTGACAGGCACTTGAATACTTTTCTCAATTTTTTTCTTGGAAACCCAAACTAAGACATTTGGTACTCTCTCCTTCCCTCTGCCACACCAATATCTAGGGTTATATCACTATAGGAAGCAACTGGGCAAGATTAAGGAAATAGATTACATGGCAAAGGAGCTGCAAAACTGATCAACTTGTAAAGGCAGGAACTGGGAGGGTAGGACAGGAGTGGATTCCAAGAGTGCTGGATAAAGGAAGGAAAAACAAAATTGGTTTTCCAAAGTAAGCTCTATGGATGAGCTTCTAGAGTTGGGTTACTTACTGGCTGATGAACCCCATCTCTACTCATCGCTCATTATGGAGTGTAGCTGCTAAGCCTTTACCTGTGTTAATCTGGAATGTAACACAGGTGGAAAAGAATGCCCTGTCTCAAACCATATCTCTAACATTTAAAGAGAGAAAATGACAAGATTAGGGTATCGACAAAATCATAAATATTAAATCAAGTTTAGATGCATTTGCATAATATCAATGATAGAACAATTCACTTAACTGTTTCCCTTCCTCAGTTCAAATGTAGAAACTTGCCTTGCTTAAGAACTATACAAATGTCCAATAAGAAGGTATCTTGTAAGATAATGCTTCCTTCCTTGGAATCTACCTTCATCTCTTCTTTCTTAGACCAATAACTAGGGTTAAATCTCTACATGATTTTACTAGGCAAGTTCTGGATTTGCTAAAGAAAGAGAAGGATCATATACTGAAGAAGCTGTAAGACCTGGCTATCATGTGCCTGAGAGAGTAGAACTAGGTATGCCTCCTAAGGAAGTAAAATGTAAAGGTGAATAAGAGAATGTTTGTTAATATAGAGTCACTCTGCCATGACATAGAGTTTAACGTCCTGGCAAAAATCCTAGCGTGTGTTCTATTACAGGTGGAGTGGCTCTGGGAATTTTGAGAAAAGCAATGGCTCACATTAAAGAAGTAGAGGTATAAGAACTGTCATGACAGACTATGGAAGAGCACAAAAGGTTCCGATCATTTTGACTGCTATCATGGGGCGACTCTGTAAGGAAAAGCCTCCAACTTTGCTGAGATTATTTTATTTATTTATTTTTTTGAGTTGGAGTCTCATTCTGTCACCCAGGCTAGAGTGCAGTGGTACAATCTCAGCTCACTGCAACCTCCACCTGCTGGGTTCAAGCGATTCTCCTGCCTCAGCCTCCTGAGTAGCTGGGACTACAGGCATGCACCACCATGCCAAGCTAATTTTTTTGGTGTTTTTTAACACAGACACGGTTTTGCCATGTTGGTCAGGCTGGTCTCGAACTCCTGACCTCAGGTGATCTACCTGCCTTGGTCTCCCAAGTGCTGGGATTACAGGCGTGAGTCATCATGCCTGGCCGAGATTAAAATCTTTTATGCTAGCACATTGTATTTATTAACAGTTAAAGGGATATCAGGAAAGCCTTCGGTGTTCTTTACCTAAGGTAAAAACAAACACAGTGGCGAGAGAAGCATAAGTTTCCTTGAGTAGGCTTGTCATGCCTATTACTTGGTAGACCAGAACTAATGGTAGGAGACGCTATTACAGAATTAGTCATCTTGGTAGCAAATGGTATGATCAGATGTAGCAATTCAAAGGCCAGGTGGCAGCATTTACAAATAGAAATAAGGTGGGTATAATTACCATAGTGAACAACAGGTTCAGAATGATATCTGGGGCTTTTGACTTGCTAGACTTTACAGAGATGGATAGTATAATTTGGTGTTCCAGGAAGCAATATAAATAAGTAATCAATAACAGTATTGCTTATGTATAATCACAAGTGGTTAATAATGAATGAGAGTAAGACTGCACTCAATTGCTACAATGGTAGTCTTAATTCTTTCTCCAGTTTTCAGACCTATTGACTGAAAGAGAGAACTAGTCCAAGATTGGGTTCTCATGAAGAAACATCCTTTAAACACTGTAGCAAGTGCATGCAGTATTGATTATTCCAGTAACTCTCCAAATGTAGTAGAGATGCAAGAACTCTGCTGGAAATGGACCCAAAACTATATTCTTAGGTAACTATACACTGAGGAAAAGGAACTTTCCAGATCTTTTGAGAACCCTTGACTACAAGGGTAGAGTTGATACCAATAACTGGAAAACCAAAGTGCTAGCATAGTTCCCCTATCGGACTAAGGATATATGGGAGTCAGGTATTAAAGAAGTCTTTATGCAGGTTCATCTCACAGTGAGTCCACTAGATCCATGGACCTACCTGGTAGTAATTTGCTGAATATATAATTAGAATGCATTTACCTAGATATCGGAAAATGACTGAGGTTTCTTTCCTTACCTAAAGAGTTAGATCTGTTTTAATAGAAAAAGCTAAATAGAGTACCTTACTAACGTACTGTCTTCACTATAATATGAGTAAAATAAAAATAATTGCATTCTAGGGGAATGACATAAATTAGGTTCACCCAAAAAGTCCTAAAAGATGCATGAATCTTGTCTTCTTATATTCTCATTTTGCTCACTAGTTTGGCACTTGCAAAAAACCAGATGGACAATGACAGATGTAAGTGGGATACCACAAACTTAATCAAATAGTAGTCCCAATTGCAGCTGCTGTGCTGGATAAGGAATTTTTACTAGAGCCAACCAACACAATCTTGGCCACTAGAATAAAACTTTTTCTGGACAAATGTGTTTTCCATACCCATCAGTGTGGAAAATTATATGCTATAGCATTCACATTGTAAAGACAACTCTATAGTCTTGACCCAATGCTAAGTTCATTAGTTTTCACTCTGTTACAGTATAGTGTGACAGAATCTAGACCATCTGGCATTCCTATGAACATGTCATAGATCCACTCTATCAATGCCATCATGATAATTACATCTGATGAGAACAAAACGGCATCTAATCTGAATGTTCTGGGAAGATACATGCTCTCTGGATGTTGGATATAACCCCTCCAAAGATTCAAAGGCCTGCCACTTGGGTTGAGATTTTAGGAGGTGAATTGCTGAGGACATTCCAGGACATCCCCTTTAAAGTAAAAAAAAAACAGGTTGTAGTACCTTGCAGTCCTTGTCTGTCTCTAAGAAAGAAGCTGAGCGGTTGGTAGATCTTCTTACCATTAGGATTTAGAATATACTTTTGAGAATACTGTTCTTACCTACTTAATAGGTGTGCAGAAGATGGGTAATTTTGAATTGAGTTCAGAGTAAGAAATGGCTCTGCAGCAGGTCTAGCTGATTATGCTGGCAGCTCAGCAGTTTAGGCTATGTGATCTGGCAGACCCAAACTATGATAGATATCTATGGTAGAAGAGTGTCATTTGAAATTTCTGTCAAGTGCAAAAGAAAAGCCACATTACAGACCTCCAGATTTCTAGGGTAAAACATAAAATAGCTCTTGACATGCTACTAGTCCCTTGGAGGTTGCAGAATATCTGACCATGAGACATCACACGACCATGCAGCCAGACCTGTCCGTCATATGCTGGCTGCTGTCAAACCCACCAACCCTCAAGCTCAGAAAGTAATCTTTCATAGCATGGAAGTTAGTTTGCCTGCATTGGACAGAGGGCATACATAAGCTGTGTAAAGTGAACTAGCCCCCTATCCTGTGTCACCTATCCCTGCTATACTGACACCTCTTCTTCAGCTCTTATCTGTGGCCTCACAGGGGATCCCAATGACCAAGTTAGCTAAAGTGAAGGAATCAGAGCTGAGTTCTGAGATGAGACAGTTTAATATGCTGTACATGCCACAAATGGGCAGCTATATCTTTATCCCCTCACCCAAAGATGACTCTAAATTTATTTTAGGTAGTGCACTCAGTAGTCTACCTTGTGGGAAGAGAGAAGTGGTCCCAGTAAGAATAGATATGGAATTACAAATTGCAGGAAATTGCTTAGCTGATTGGATAGTTAGGGATATGTAGTGTAGAGGCATGTGTAATGACCAGAGTGTGAAAACTTTATAGTATTCACCAGCACACACAAGAGAACACTAAGAAAAAGACATGAGATACCCAATAGTGACTTGATCAGTTGATGTGAGCATGACTCTTTCCTTGGCCATTTTGTGTGGTAGGCCTATGTACAAAGTAAACTGAGTAGCAGAAATGGAAGCTCTGCATGGGACTAAGGTATGAGATCCTGCTTTTCAAGGTTGCTCTAGTGATGACTGCTGAAAAATGTACTACTTATAAGCAATAAAGGCTGTTGGTGAGCCCACAGAATAGCCTCACGCTTCAGGATGCTCAGTAGCCATTGGGTGGCAGGTTGATTGTATCAGATCCCTTCCATTCTGGAGTGGGGAGCTATTCATTCTGTGAATATCTATGAGATTCACACATATCCTGGCTACATGTTTTCTCTCCCCTCAGGACTTTCCATAGCACACTATCTAAGCACTAATGGAGTGTGCAATTAATTGAAAAACAATGATGCCAAGATAATAATTTTGCGGAAGAGGACTTGAGACAGTAGTCGCAAGACCATCAGGTGCATTGGCCATCCTGACAGGATCGTGAAATGATTTTTTTTCCATATTAACAATTTTTATTTGTTAAATTCAGTGGGATCACGTATAGTCACATTGTTGTGCAACCATTATTACCATCCAGCTCTAGAACTTCAGTATCTTTCCAAGCTGGAGCTGTATTCCCATTAAAAAATAATTCCCCATTGCCCCTTCTCCCTGTCTTAGCAGCAACCATTCTATTTTCTATCATCACAAATTAGACTATACTAGATATCTCATATAAGTGGAATTATACCATATTTGTCTGTTTGTGATTGTCTTATTTCAGTTGGAATAATGTTTTCAGTGTTGTGCCATATTGTACCATGTGTCAGAATTTCCTTCCTTTTTAAAGTTGAATAATATTCCATTGTATGCACAGGTCACATTTTGTTTATCCATTCAACTGTCAATGGGCATTTGGGTTGTTTCCAACATTTAGCTATTTTTTAAAAAGCTGCTGTGAGAATGGTTATACTAACACTATCTTTTTGAGTTTCTATTTTCTTTGGGGTATGTATTTCCAGAAGTGAAAATCTAAATCATATGTTAAGTCTGTGTTTAATTTTTTGAGGAACTGCCATAAAGTTTTTCATAAACATTGCACCATTGTATATTAACTTCAGCAATCACAAGTGTTCTCTACATCCTCAGCTATACTTGGTATTTTCTCTGCTTTAAAATTATTATTGTTTTTAATTGGCACATAACATTACACTTGTACATAATTATGGGGTACAGAGTGATATTTCATTTCATTTATACAGAATGCAATGATCAAATCAGGGCAAATAACTTACTCATCACCTCAAACATTTATAATTTCTTTGTGTTGAGAATATTCAAAATATTATCTCATAGCTATTTGAAATAAACCATAAATTATTGTTAACTAAAGTCACCAACAGTGTTTTAAAACACTACAAGTTATTCTTCCTGTGTAGCTGTAATCTTGTATCCTTTAGCAAACCCTTCCCTATCCCCAACTCCCTAATCCCTAAAAACTCTCTACTTCTACAACATCAACTTTTTTAGCTTCCCCAATATCATGTGGTATTTTTTTTTTTCGGTACCTGCTTTATTTCACCTAACATAATGTCCTCCAGGCTCATGCATGTTGCTGCAAATGATATAATTTCATTATTTTTATAGGTGAAAAGTGTTCTATTATGTACCAAATTTCTTTATACATTCCTCTGTTGATGGACACTGAGTTCGATCCCGTACCTCGGTTATTGTGAATAATACTGCAATGAACGTGAGAGTACAGGCATCTCTTCAACATACTGATTTCCTTCCCTTCGAATACATATCACTGACGATACAGATCATATGACAGCTTGAAGATGATACCCTTTAAGAATGATGTTTTACATGGTGAAACCCTGTCTCTACTAAAAATGCAAAAATTAGCTAGGCATGGTGGCACACGCCTGTAGTCCCAACTACTCGGGAGGCTGAGGCAGAAGAATCGCTTGAACTCAGGAGGTGGAGGGTGCAGTGAGCCAAGATTTTGCCACTGCGCTCCAGCCTCGTGACAGAGTGAGACTCCGTCTCAAAAAAAAAAAAAAAAGATGTATTAGGCCATTCTTGTATTTCCATAAGAAAATATCTGAGCCTGAGCCTGTGTAATTTATGAAGTAAAGAGGTTTTACTGGCTCACAGTTCTGCAGGCTATAGAGGAAATAGTATGCTGGCATGTGCTCAGCTTCCAGAGAGGCCTCAGGGAGCTTTCAATCATGATGGGAAAAAATGTGGGAGCAGCCATATCACATGGCAGAAGCAAGAGCAAGACAGAGTGTGGGGGAGGTCTCTCTACACTTTTAAACAAACAGATTTTATGTGAAATCACTCACTCTCCTGAAGACAGCTCCAAGCCACGAGAGACCTGCCTCAATGATCCAAACACCTTACACCGGGCCCCACCTTCAACACTGGAGGTTACATTTCAACCTGAGATTTAGGGGGATAAATATCCAAACCATATCAGATGGTGAGTGACACTTCAGAATCCTTTTATATTTTAAACTGAAGCCCATTATCTGGTACTGTGTCTGCAATAGGTAGAGTGGATCTGGGAACTAAGGAATATAAATAGGAATGACACTATCTATGATCACTCCTTGTGACTCAAATGGTAACTGTACAATCCATCCCCAAACATTTTGGCTCTGTGAGATTAGAAATCCTGGTTTTCTGAGCAGAGACACCACAAACACATTAATTCTATCTCCAAACTTAAAACCCCAGCTTTGACTTGGTCATTTGATGCTTTTTGTATCAGTAGATCAACAGGCATGAAAGAAATATCAAGCTGGAAGAATTATTGGAAATAAACTTATAAGAAGTTAGTACTGTTGCAATGGCATAGGTAGGGAATATGCCTGGAACTTAGTTTAATGTGCTAAGGTGTATCTTTTTGTACTTCCAGGTTCCGTTTTAATTATAAATGAACAAATATAGCAACCACAGCTGGGTAAGCGCATGTGAAACCAGGGACACAGACAATTCAGAAATGAAAGTCTGCTTTATCCCAACAGACAGGGTACCTAGATCAGCAGAAGTGCTATATATAACGGGAGGGAAACATTTTGAATGGATGTTCCAGGATGGAGATGATGAGTAATAGTCCTGAAACTAGAAATAGCTTTAGCAACAGGGAGTGCAATTCATTCTGTTATGCCTCTTCTTTTAAGTTTCTCCAGAAGCAAAAAAAAAAAAAAAAAAAAAAGAATTAAATGGTA
The DNA here is from genome assembly GCF_003255815.1 of Theropithecus gelada. Lineage (NCBI taxonomy): Eukaryota > Metazoa > Chordata > Mammalia > Primates > Cercopithecidae > Theropithecus > Theropithecus gelada. The sequence continues at coordinate 29,157,338 of NC_037685.1, read as the reverse complement.
CAAAGGTTGGAGACAGTAGATTCAAGTTGTCTCCTCCAGATCCCTTTTGCCAGGTCAGTTTATTTGTCTTCTAGTTGCTATTGAGTGTTGGCAGTTAATAACTCACAGTTGCTTCACTTCTCCAGAGAACTGACCTAACTGGCACTGCCTTGCAAAAAGTAGCATGCTTTCTTTCTTAAGAGTTGACCCACAGCTAATTATGAATTATAAGAGGTACAAACAACTATATCCATTGATTCAACTGAAGTACATTTTTATGTTGCAAAATCTACCCTTAGAGTAGCCTAGGCTTAGAATTTAATGGAGAGCACAACCGTGCTAGTCTCTTTAATTTTCTCTATTCTGCTTCATTTCCCTCATTACAAGTTTTTCCTAAACAGGACTTAAAGCTGCATGTGCATTTCATTTCTTTTCCTTCACATATATACCCATAAATCCTTGAAGTTTTATGTGCACTTCAATTTCTGACTCAGCCTCTACATCTAAGGCATCCATCACAAGACCACCTGACTTTAAATCTTTATATTAACCCCTATTTCATTAGCACCCTGAGTGCAAAATGATCTAACTTATGTCTTGACTATAAGTTAAAACTTTTATATTAATTTACCTTCCATTATTAAATTAACTTATATGATATAAACATTTAAATAGGAGATTCATGTCAGAATATTTTTAAAACTCTAAATTATTCACTTCTTTTGATTGAATTGCCAACAATGACTGATCTTGTATATAAACACATAGATAGATGATTGGTAAATGATAGAAATAGACATGTATATTAATATACCAAATGCAAATCATAATTATAATTGCATATTAAAACTATTTGGGGAAAACTTTCTGCCTTATGTTTAAAATTAAGTGTGTATGGACAATCCAGTTGATTCAACTAAAATAGAATTTCCTTGTAAAGTTCTTCTTGGAGTAATCCTTAGACAATGCTTAAAATATACTTAGCATTTAATGTTCTATTTAGGTTTTCTATTTCTTGGTTTTACTGTAACTCCTAATTTTTTTTTTTTTTTTTTTTGAGACGGAGTCTCGCTCTGTCGCCCAGGCTGGAGTGCAGTGGCCAGATCTCAGCTCACTGCAAGCTCCGCCTCCCGGGTTCACGCCATTCTCCTGCCTCAGCCTCCTGAGTAGCTGGGACTACAGGTGCCCGCCACCTCGCCCGGCTAGTTTTTTGTATTTTTTAGTAGAGACGGGGTTTCACCGTGTTAGCCAGGATGGTCTCCATCATCTGACCTCGTGATCTGCCCGTCTCGGCCTCCCAAAGTGCTGGGATTACAGGCTTGAGCCACCGCGCCCGGCCTGTAACTCCTAATTTTTACCAATATGTATGCCACTACAAAATTGTCAATTTCATCTTGTTACTTTGAAATTTATTTTAGCTTTATTATATTTACTTCTATTTCTTCATGGTGGATGTGTATTTGTGGGGTGTGTGTATATGTGGGTATATTTGTAATGTTTTGTATGTGAACGTATTAACAGTTCTTGTTGAATAAATTGGTCATTTCAAAGTCTTCGATTTTTAGTTCTTTTTGAATTTTGACTTCATAGATTTTCACTTTCATTATCAATGTTTTTCTTCTATCCCTTAAGCTAACTTTTAATTATTTTTCAACTTTTCACAGTCGTGGTTGGTATACACAATTCTATTTATTAATGACAAAAAATTAAAATAATTTTTTATCTAATGATGAATGTATTTATTATGCTATACATATTTGCTTTTATATTTAATCTGTGATTAAGACTTATTTAGAAGACTGAATAAAATAATAAAACCAGATTTTTTAAAACTGCGTATTTACATTCATTATAATATAGTTTCATTGCATTCTAATTATAGGTTACAGTCTGTATGATTTCTGATTTTGGAATATGTATATATCTATAGATATTTTTCTATTTTGTAAGCCAATTCTTTTGTTACAATGTTTCATTTATGTATTTTATTTTTTTACTTGAAGGGCGCAATGCATTTTAATTGCATACATAAAAATTCAAGTGATATTAATTTTTAAATTAAATCAACCTTGTTTTTAATTTTATTTAAAACTGTGCATTTCTATTTTTAGGCAACTAATAGGTCAAGCTCTGAGAATAATGACTGTGGATATTTCTGTTACTAGTATCACTATGCTTGGCCTTTGTTAACATTAACTCATTAAAATACGTATTTTTTCTTCCTTTCAATCTTTAGATACAATTTTATTTTTAGTTAAAATTTCTTGTAAATAGCAAAAAGATAAATTTAAATTTGCTAAATTTGATTCCTTAACAAGGAAAAATAACATATTCATGTTTAAGGTGGTGACTAAGATTTTAGTTTTTATTTTTGCTATTTCATAAAATGGTTTATGCTTGTTACACATTTTTTTTTGTCAATTGTATTTTTTGTAGTATGTACATCATATTATATCTGCATTCTATTTTTAGCTACCCTACATTTTTACATGGACATATTTGAAACTATGTAATTTTATCGATATCAAGACTTAGTTTTACTATGTAATTCCATTCCCAGCAAGTTTTATTACAGCAAGTTGATATGGTTTGGTTCTGTGTCCCCACCCAAATCTCACCTTGAATTGTAAACCCCTTAATCCCCATATGTCAAGGACGGGACCAGGTGGAGGTAATTAAATGATGGGGGTGGTTTCTCCCATGCTGTTCTTGTGATAATAAGGTAGTCTCATGAGATCTGGTGGTTTTATAAGTGTCTGGCATTTACCCTTCTTGCACTTCTCCTCCTTGCCATCATGTGAAGAAGAACATGCTTGCTTCCCTTTCTGCCATGATTGTAAGTTTCCTGAGGTCTCCCCAGTCATGCAGAACTGTGAGTCAATTAAACTTCTTTTCTTTATACATTAACCAGTTTCTGGCAGTTCTTTATAGCAGCTTGAGAACAAATAATACACAAGTTCATGAGTTAATGGTCTTTGTTAGATTGTGAACTCTGGGAACTTGAATTGTGCATTATTTGTCTTTCATTCCCCAATGTCAGAACAGTTTACCACACAGGCTCAACTCAAGGTGAAAATAGTTGTGATGGTTAATACTGAGTGTCAACTTGATTGGATTGAAGGATACAAAGTATTGATACTGGGTGCATCTTCGAGGGTGTTGCCAAAAGAGATTAACATTTGAGTCAGTGGGCGAGGGAAGGCAGATTCACCACTAATCTGGTGGGCACAATTGAATTAGTTGCCAGTCAATATAAAGCAGGAAGAAAAATGTGAAAAGGAGAGAGTGGCCTAGTCTCCCAGCCTACATCTTTCTCCCATTCTGGATGCTTCCTGCCCTCGAACATGGGACTCCAGTTTCTTCAGTTTGGGACTTGGACTGGCTCTCCTTGCTCCTCAGCTTGCAGACAGCCTCTTGTGGGACCTTGTGATCATGTAAGTTAAAACTTAATCAATACCCCTTTACATATCTATACATACATACATATATATATATGTGTCTCCTATGAGTTCTGTCCCTCTTGAGAACCCTTACTAATAACATAGTAAATAGATTATTTCCTAGATTCTATTGCACTTATTTTCAACTCTCTTTCAGAGACATGTCTGCTTTAGTGCCCCTTTTGACTCACTAATGTAAGGCTTCTCACTAATTGATCTTGCTAGGGAATACATTACCATGATTACTCATTCATTCCCTGTATTGTTCTTATTCTTCCTATAACGTTTCCCTAGTCCAACTATTATTTGAATGACAGACTGTCACCTCATTTGTAGTTAGAGTTAGAGTCTGTTTATCCATTGCAAAGGATTGGATATTTATGTTGCCCCAAAATTCATATATTGGAATTTTAACCCCCAAGGTATTAGGAGGTGGAACCTTTGGGAAGTGATTAAGTCATGACGGCAGAGGACTTATTAATGAGATTTTAGAGCCTTTACAAAAGAGACACCAGAGGGATCCCTTGCACCTTTCACTATGTGAGGTTACATTAGAAGACTGCTATCTATAGGAAATATGTCCTGCCCAGGACTTCTCAGCCTCTAAAATTGCACTTAATTAATCTTGCACTTCTTAGCCTCTAAAATTGTGAGAAATAAATTTCTGTTGTGTACAGTCCTAATTAGCAAAAAGGAGTCAGGCTGGTAACACCAAGGAAAAGAAAAAAAGAATGCAGATAAGCTAAGTCTGCCTTTCTTCATGGTCCAGAACGCATAGCCCTCCTGCACAAATAACTCACAATCTCCCAGACCAGTTATTGCTAGACCCTCAGGTGATATAAAAACTGCAAGTTAACTTGCTACAACCTTGGCATTATCAATACTGCACAAAGCCCTCCTCAGCACATAGCACAGACACCATCCTATAAAAACCCCAGCAAGCCTTTGTCTCTTTGCAGTCAGCTCCTCACTTGCTGGCCTGCCTGTTGCTTCCTTGAAATGTATGTTTATACTTTCTCTAATAAATCTTCCTGAGATAGTTGCTGATTACCCATGACATGTTGTTTAAAAGCCACTCAATCTATGATATTTTTTTTCTTGCAGCCCTAACAGACTAAGACACCCATTGTACACATTTTTACTACTCAAAAAAATTATCTGAATCTATTCAGAGTTTAGTGAATGGTTAACTTTCAATTTTATTAAATATGCATATACAAACATGGACATTTTGAAATTACATTCAGTAACTTACCAAACTTGTGAAATAATCAGAATGCAGATAATTCAAGCAATGGTTATATTTCTGAAGAATATTCCAAATTTAGAATTGTCTGCATTAAAACCAAAAGTGTGCTTGGGCTGATATAAATATGTGTCTTTACTTTAAACAATTTTAATTAAAGATGATATGCAGTCAAAGAATGTGAGATCCCAATTGACTCAGGATTAAATTCTCACAGCTGCAGCTGTGTTTGTTCCTGGACACTACATTGATAGATAAATTTCTGCATATTCAGAAGTATGTCTTAAGACCATTAATTATGAGTTTGTGAAAATAATTAAAGAAGCTGGCAATGTTTATTCTAAAAAATAGAAATACTATAGGGCCTATAATAATTATACTCAAGTGTTTGAAGAAATTTCCTTGGAAAATTAGACCATACTACCTCAAAGAGATGAGCTAGTGATAACAATTAAAGTCCCAAAGCGATAAAGCTTAGTTCACTACGTGGAAGTATTGTTAGTTGTCCATGATTCAAAGTGGGCAGTTTGGAAGTTTTTGGATCCCCGGTCAGTGGAAGCGATCAGAAGCTGAATGACCATTTATTGAAATGATTCAGGAATAAGAGGTGGTGTTTTCTTTCAGGTCTTTCCAATACGAAAATAAAAAACATGAGTCCATAAAATATCTTGATTCTTCTTTATTATTTTTAGCATTTTCATCTATTATTTTAAAAATGATCATAGATTTATAATATAATTATGGAGTTCTGTTGAGATTACATGCTAATAAAACAGGTGAGTATACTGAAGACAGAAATACAAAAAGACCCCTAGGGAGTTTTTGATATTAAATAACTTGTCCTGCTGATGTTTTTGTATTTTAGTAATGGAACATATGGTAGTTAGAACTTGGGTGACTGATGCAATGCAAGATAGATAACGCAAGTGCGATTATGTAACTTAACATTTTAACATGATTAGTTTTAACATGATTTTAACATAACCATGTTAAAATGTCAGTTACAGAATCAAAAATATGCTGTGATACACACACATATAAACAGAGAGCTCAATATAATAACAGAGGGCAGGCATTAAGGTCCTGCCTTATGGAGATACGCAAAGATACTAAAGATCACATATTGTAGCACTCTATCATTACACATTAGTAAATTTTAAGTAATTTAAGCAAGGTTACAAAAGAGAAGGTAGCAGAGCCAGAAGTAGTACCTACTCTTCTAAGAAGCAATCTGCTTTTCATTTATATAAAGAGTTCACACATTTCTCTAAGCTACATGAGAGGTAATTTGCTATGCATGAACAGATAAACTATTACTTGCAAGAGGTGGTAAGGAGATATTAAACATATATTTTTCAAAACAGGAAAAATAACCTGAAATTTTAAAGTTACTTCTCTAAAAGTTTTGCCTTTTACTCAGTGTTCTACTTATCGTTTGCTATCTACAAAAATTTAGGCAGGTGATATTCAGAAACAATCAATAGTATATCTCCATTAAATCCTCTTTCCAAGGTCATATGATTTGACCCTCTTGGAGTTAATCTTTTCAATCCCACTAAGCTAAAACCGAAAAGTGATTTTGAATCTCTAAGGGCATACAACACCAAGAACAAATGAAAGGGAGCCCTCCCACTGCAGCAGTGCCTTGTTTTTTCAGAGTGTCTAAAGCAAGAGAACTAAAGGACAGTCCCCTAGAGTAGCTTCCAAAAGAATATTCGTAGGCATAGAAAAAAAATACAACTTGCAAAACATTAAAAATCCAATCTAGAAAATAAAATTCATCAGAGTTTCAAAAACCTCAATACAAATATGATATAATAAAGTTATTTGCTTCATTGAACAGGTGAATGGTTCAATTTATAGAAATGAAAGCAATTGCTACAGGAGAAAACATCTAATGTTTTAGCAATGAATGAACAAGGTACTGTGTCTTGGCACTTTGTGAAATTATCTTCCCAGATTGTTTTGTTGTTGTTCATAAAAAGGTAGAATTAAGGTTGGGGTCAAATTAGTTTCCTAAATTGGTAAATATTTATTGATATGTATTAATGGATAGGTAAATATTTATTAATAACCTATTCTAAGTATATCATTGATAAAATGACACACTGTTTATATTAACAATGCACTGAGGAAGAAATTTTGATCCTTATAAAAAGGGCAACAATTATGCATCAGAAATATTCTATGAGTGTTTTTGTAAGGAAGGTAATGCAAGAAAATATCACACTTCTGTGATATGTACATAGAGGGAAACAATATAATAGGACAATTTGCCTCTGGCTCATTTAGTTCAGACAATAGGGAAGAACTCAGTGTTAGTATGTGGGCAGTCATTATGATATTCGAAGATAAGTGAAAGGGTAAAGGAGGAGAGATGTGTTACTCTAAAAAAAGCACACTGATAGGACAGTGGGAAAGAATGATAAATTCCTTTGTAATTGTGAGATTTGGAAAGAGGAAAGTGTCTGCAGAAGAAATCTCAGAAGTTTGCTGAGAAGTGTGTTAAGTAAAAGTCCACGAATACCCTTTAAGGAAATCTTCATTAAATATATATGAAGTCTTCATTAAATTACGAATATATATGCATATACACACATACATATATAAATTATTTAATTTTTGAGTCAGATTTGTACTTATGTTAAATTATATTAAATGAACCTAAATTAATATAGATGTTTCATTATGCAGTGACAGAACCAAAAAGGAATCTAACATTTTATAAGTGATTTTCTTTAAATATAATTGTGCTTTCAAAGTACAAGTTACTTTCACAGATTTTATTTCATAATTTGTTTTCATCTAGATTTTCCCACGCAAAATAATCCCAAAAATTATCTTTAGAAAATAATTGGGAATGTTGTATCTTTGAGCAAGCATAAACATAGGTTGGATTCTACAAAGCAAAATAAATGCAAAACAATTAACTATACTCGCTCAACAGGTGAAGTGATTTAAAATCTATTATAATATGTTAGCACTAAAAAGTAACTAACTTAGGAAACATGATCTATTTTTTTAAATTCAAAAAACAACATAACTTGAAGCAATTGCAGGAAATCAACCTCTATTTGATAATTGTTTCCTTCATCACACAAAGAAATGTGCACAGGTGAGAACTGCATCATTGTTTTTCCCATAGCTTACTGACTCCCTGCTGTACACCTTCACCTAAAGTAGCATTTTAGAACAATTAGTGACTGTAGAGATGATTATAATGCCACAAATGTGAGATTATGACTTTAGCTAAAGAATAAACAGCAGGAGGAGAAAGGCTATTAAGGAGTAAATATACTATTTCTCAGGAAGAATGGTTTGCAATTAGAAAGAAATGGGAACAACAGAGAATAGAAAGATTCAGTTATAACCATTTATGATTTTTTTAAATTGTTGCTAATTTTAGCAAGAAAATAGTTTTATGAAGTAAGTCATCTGTTGAATTAAAAAAAAAATCACAGAGGACTATAATTTGGAGAAGTTCCCCTTTGTCTTGGAAAAAAAATCAAATACTTTTAGAACGGAAAACACGACAAAGATCAAATCAAAACATTGCTAATTAAGTATGACAGATAGTATGTATGAATGTGAGTGTTAATTTTGAATGGTTATAGTTACTTGAATGAAATGCTCCACCAGGATATGTGAAAACTAGATGTCAGAAATCTGAATACTTCCACCTCACCCATCTCATAATATAAACTAGATTAAACAAGAATGAGTAGAATCCATGGCCAGGCTGTGCCAACATTTCTCTTCTCAGTTAGATCACTGTTATTTTTAAAAATAATGTGCACACAATAGAGATAGATACATAGATACACATATACACACAAGAAGATAAAAAGGCAACTGAGGTAATAGACAATATTTTTGAGGAACTTTGCTTCAAAAATGTGATTTATTTCCCAAATCTTTTGTATTTTTGCCCTGAGTAAAATATATATATCACCAGCATTCTAAAAGAAAATGTTGAAATAAAATATGAATGACAAATGAGGTTACTAATAAAGCAGAAAGAAAATCTGAAATTTCTAATTCCATATCATGAGAAGTAAATTCTATATGCAGTAAGGTTTTTGGCTGACAGCTTTTAGGAAAGAAAATGGAATCCTAAAACAGGTGAAGAAATGTAATAAGACAATGGCCAAATTAGGACACTGAGCACCAGAAAAAAAAAAAAAAAAAAAAAACCCACCACCCTTGGTTCAAAAACATTAAACCCAAGAAAATTGTGCCTAGAGTAGTCTCAGTAGGGAAGACACTCGTGGGAAATGAGGCTGATGAGATAGCACAGAGATGGATGATTGGTGTCAGTCAAGATTCTCCAGAGAACAGAACCAACAGAATATGTGCATGTAAGTGAATGTGCATGTGACTGAATGAAAAGTATGTTCATGTGTGTGTATATGTACATATGTGTACATATAATGAGATTTATCTCAGATATTATCCCCATTTATTAAATGATTTCACTGCAATATCTATATTAGTGTTCAACTAAATAACTAAGTACTATAGCCTAGCTAAGTTGACACATAAAACAAATCATGACAATGATACAGAGTCTTCTGAGCTATGACAAGGGATTTGGAGTTGACTCTAAATAAAATGAGAAGCCTTTGATGGGTACTAGGCAGATGAAAGGAGCTATAACGATGTAAACACAGGGCTAATTATGTTATCTGTTTATAATGGTGGTTTTGAGTAGAAATGGCAATACTTAAAGAACTATGAGCAAGTAAGTAGAATGTGAAATTCACTTACTTAAAGGAAACTTTCTAAGTATCCTAAGAAAACTGTCAGTCACAATTGCAAGGCTGCCAGTAAGGATAAAGAGTTTATTTATAAAATGTTTACAGAAACAGTTTACCAAAATACTCAAGGAATAATACAGATATTTCCTTAGTCTGTATTTTTGCTTTGTCTGCTTTTCAAATGTTCAAATGATTATAAAAAATTTTCAGAGACAACTAATATATTCTAATTTTTAAAAATAAATTTGCATTGACTTTTTCAGTAAAATCAAATTTATTATAGTGTTTAATCAGTGCTGAAATGCTGAATATATATTTTTAATGGCTAAGACATAAATTGAAGTATACTAATATGAGGAGAACATCAATTATATTCCAAGTCAATTTATATGATGGATCATCCGCGCTGGGAAACTAGACTTAACAATTATGGAACACAGGGATAGAATAACAATGTAGGTGCATTAAAATATGCTTTTATGAAAGGTCTATTTTATATTGTTTTTCTTAAGCTAAAAATATTATCTTTCTTCTCTAATAAGCATAATAAATATTTTCTCCTTTCTAGCTATACTGAAATTATGTACTACCATCACCACTATATAAAGCTCATAAAATATTTTTAATTTATATAAGTTGTTTCCTTAGTACGAGTTATCTGGCTTATAATAGTCGTAACTCAGCCTTCATATTGAACTTCTTCTCTAAGAACTCAGATGACTTAAATCATTAGCTAATTAAATCGCCAACTACTACATCCTTGTAATTTGTAAGGCATTTAATGTTTTCCTTATTCCCCTTCTTGGATGCTAATCTTTATTTGGATTGGAAACATTATATTTTGATAGCATCTCTCTTTATTATTTGGAGTGCCTTAGGTTAAAGTACTTCCATTGATTCTTTGCATTTAGTTTTTAAATAGCATGTTTTCTGATAAAGAAGATGTAGGGTCTGTTTCCAGATTCAGACAGGCCATTCAATATCAGAATTTTATTTTATTTTTTTTAATTCAAAATCATGATTCTATAGCAGGCAATTGCATACGCTGCAAAGACTTGGTGAAATGGGCATTCCAGAAAGTATAACATGCAGAGTATGATTCCTTAAAAAGACTGTTAAGTGCATCTAGCCAGTGTATTTTCATTAGAAATAGATTAGATACTATATAAATGGGGTCAGTCATTGGAGGAACTCATAATGACTTCTTTATTGGGAGTATACATCACTGCTAAAGTCACAGGGGAGCTTGGTTTGTGTGATGGTCGTTTGACATTAACACTGTACTCCAACCTGACCCAGAGAGAGTATCCGTCTTCAAAAGATGGCTCCAGGGTATCATTCAACTCATTCTGTGCAGTTGTTCCCTACAGAGTCCATCTATAGCTTTTATCTTTGCTTTTGGAGACCTTTGACTTCAGAAGGTACTCTGAAGAAAAATCACAAAGGTTCTAAGAGTTATAGATGCTTCATAACCTCTACTTAAAAAAACAGTACTTGTTATAGTATTGCTAATGTAGAACTCATCAGTTATGTAAAGTGGAAAAATCTATAGACAGAATAAGTCATAATAAATATTTCAAATAAATAAGGTTCTGTTATTTTTAAGGGTATTTTCAAAGCATAAGTCAAGTTGTAAATATGTGTAACTTGCAAATTATGTCTGTACTAAGTATAATATTTAAGAATTATTTAGAAGCTGCAATATTGTAAACACTACCAACAAAATTCAAAGAAAATATTTATATCTTTTCATGTCCTTCTATTTGAACAATGAAATTATCTCAATTTTATAGAAGCAATATCTTTCTAATTAATCCAGAGTTGCAGTAAAAAGTTATGGAAACTTTTCAAAATAGTTTAAATTGTTTTCATAAAGTACCAGAGGCAGACTTGCCTGTTTCCTCATGCATTTCACAAATTTGAGATTTCCCACTGAAACTCACCCAGTTGCCCAATAGACTGTCCTTTTTGATAAACATAGAAATTGACCTTCCTTGTCTTAAAAGCTTGATACTTACAGTTGTTTTATCTGAGTTTCTTCCTCAGGAAATGACCTTCAGGCCTCTCACAAAAGTATCAAAGAACTGAAACCAGATTGCACCCCTCATTCCACACGGTTGCTTCCTTGCCCCTCCCAAGTTTCTGTTTTCTTATGCATTGTTACATTTCTTGCCTGCTATATAAACCTCTGGTTTCAGTTAGTCAGGGAGTTGGATTTGAGACTGACTGAGCTCTCATCTCTGACTGCAACACCCAATAAAACCTTTTTTAGTTGGCAATATTCAATGTCTCAGTGATGGGCTTTTTTTTTTTCTTCTCCTGATGGAGTCTCGCTCTGTCGCCAGGCTGGAGTGCAATGGTGCCATCTCAGCTCACTGCAACTTCTGCCTCACGGGTTCAAGTGATTCTCCTGTCTCAGCTTCCCGAGTAGCTGGGACTGGGACTACAAGCACGCGCCACCACGCCCAGCTAATTTTTGTGTTTTTAGTAGAGACGGGGATTCACCACGTTCGCCAGAATGGTCTCCATCTCTTGACCTCTGGTCTGCCTGCCTCAGCCTCCCAAAGTGCAGGGATTACAGGCATGAGCCGCCGCGCCTGGCCAGTGATGGGCTTTTTGTGTGGCGAACAGCAGGACTGACACCGAATCCCTGGTGTGTCAGTAACACCACTGTGTACTAGGAACACGGCAAGACATTGGGAATAAAATGGTGAGCAAAAAGATACATAGTTCCTGCTTGCTATGGTTCTTTTGGTATGATGGGTACACTAGCATTGGAAAAAAAAAAGGAACAACAATAAATGTAGAAATACAGATTGAGATGTGTTGTAAAGGCAGACAAATGGGTTCTGTGAAAAATAAGTTAGAAAAATACCTTGTATTTGAATGGAGGATTAGAAATATTATCTTGGGGGAATTTATAGCTATCCTAAATTCTTTTCTTAAATCTTTTAATGTATTTTTTATTCATAAATAAAATTTGTATCTCTTTATGGGGTACCTGTAGTATTTTGTTATATGCATATAATATACAATGATCAAGTCAGAATATGTCCTAAATTCTGACGTTTGAGTAAAGATAGCATAATACTGATTAGGGAAGTTCTGATTATAAGAGAATGGAATAATACAGGAAGAAGGGAAATAATGTGAAAAATATCAATGGTAGGAGAAAACATGGAACATTAGTGAAACAGAAACAAGGTCAGGAAGGTTCGGGCACAAAACCCAGGAGCAGATTAGTTGTAACCAGGTTCGAAAGGGAGTCAGCGATTACATTAGTGGGTCTTTAAACCTCTTGAAGAACTGTGCTTTTTTTCCAAAGAGTGATAAAAACTTAAGAGAAATATTAACCAAGTGAATAAAATCATCCGTTTAAAAAACATTTTGTGCTACCAAATGAATAAACCTAGAGGATAAGTGAAAGGAGTCAGACACAGAAAGACATACTGCAGGGTCTCAGTATTTTTATTATTTATTAAAGTCAAATAAGCTATAGAGACAAATCTCTGAAATTAAAATAGTTTATTTGGGAGGAAATAATTGCAATTAAGGGCATACACGCAAACCGAATTGTCTTCAATATGTCCGAAGAACAGGAAGGGTAGAGATCTTATAAAAAGGATAAATATTACATATTGCTCTGAGAAATTTCACTGGTGCTAGTAAGGTTCTGAGGAGGAGGCAAGTTGTGACTGGTAAGTGATGGTGGTGGGCAAAACTAGTCTTAGAGTTACAGCAGATCTTTTAGGAGTCACTTGACGAAACTGGTTTAGGGTTACAGCAGGCAGTTTTAGCTTCAGGGCTTGCAGTCAATTACATTTTTTAGAGCAATATTCTGCACCCTGAGTGTTTTTCCCCCCTGGCTTCTCAACTCTGTTTTAGTTAGAATGACAAGAATGACCTAATTTGAATAATCACCTTTCACAGATTCAATATGCGAAATCTTTAAAAGAAAGGGAATAGATCGAAACAGAAAGTAGAGTGGTGGCTAGCAGATGCTAGGGTGGGTTGGGTGGAGCTGTGGGTGAAGAATTGGGAAGATATAGGTTAAAGGGTACAAAGTTGCAGTTATATTGGCTAGATAAGTCTAGAGAGGTACCGTAAAAAAAAGTAAGACTCTAGTTAATATTGTACTGTATACTGTACTATATTATTATTGATGATTTGCCAAGTAAGTAGATTTTAGGTACTCTTACCACTTAAACTTGGAAATGGTTGTATAGTTTCAAATATATGCATAATAAAAAAAATAAGTAAAAGGGAAAGAAAGAAAAAAGAAAACTATATGAGATAATAAGTATGTTAATTTGCTTAACTGTAGTAATCACCTTACTATGTATATTTAAACATATATGTGTGTGTGTGTGTGTGTGTGTGTGTATGTGTGTATGCTGGTCCCTATGAATCTACTCTGGTCCTCTCTAATCCATTTTACACATTAAGGCCAAATATATTTACATGTAATATACGTATTTTTTATAATCATTGTATTTTATATATACATTCACAGATTTAGGCAAATATATATATATACACATACATATATATTTGTCCTTAATGTATAAAATGGATTGGAGAGGACTACAGTAGATTCATAGAGACCAGCATATGTATATATACACACACATGTATATGTGTATATATAGTGTAGAATGTGATGTTTATATATATGTATTTTATATATACATCTAGTTATTTCATATATACATATATGTATGTATTTCATAGCTATACATATATATATGTGTGTATATATATTTGGTATTAATGTGTAAAATGGTTTGCAGAGTACCAGAGTAGATTCATAGAGACCAGCCATGAGGAGCATGAAGAGTCTAGTAATAGAAATAGAGAAAAATCTAAGACATTGGCTGTGGTTAGTGAAACAAAGGAATGGATCAAGAATGACTTCTGGTTTTCTGACTTGGGCTTCAAAATGAATAGCACCTATTCCAGAATTTTCATTTTTGGGGGTCAGGGGCTAGTTTCACAGGAAAGATCAGAATTTAGTTTAAAAACTGAGGTATTGTTGAGACATTCAGATGGGTAACTCTGGTAGCTAGTTAGGTATATGAGCTAGTATTCTAGGAAGTGTGTAGGGAGACCCCCTGAAACTATTGCTACAGAAGAAAAGATGAAATGCTCCTGATTATTGTAAATACAGAACTGCATGCAGGATTGTGGAAAGACAATGCCAGGTTGGGCTGCCAGAATGAGCCAACAGCGTGTGATGTGCTTCCCCCTGCAGAGAGCCTATGAGCAGACATGCAGTCAGGGAGGTTTCACATCACCAAGACTCCTATCCCAGAAAAGCAGATGTTCATAGCTCTGGGAATGAATGGAATGCGACCCTTGAGGAGAGCCTATAAATGGACGCATGAGGGGTGCCAGTTCCTATGGATAAGATAGGAATATAAACGCCCTCATCTTGCCATGGCTCTTCTAGGCCTCTTCAGGATTAAGGCATACTCCCTTCTGAGAATTTCTGGTCTAACTGGTTGTCTAGCTTCACGTCCTGTTTCTATTGATTGTTTGTAACTAGCTTTTGCTGCAACTGCTACTGCTGATTAATATCTTGCTAATCATAGGTTGTGGAAAGACTGTTTCTGTTTTAAGGCTCTGTTAGAAATTACTGATGCACACACTATATTGTAAATTCGTATCTCTGTATACTGTACTTCTGCATACAGACGTTATGTGAAAGAATTACTTCATCCCCATGTGACCATATCACCTCATAATCAAACGACCCTAAATCCCTCACTAACCTACGCCCGCCCTCACCAAAATTCAATAATAAATGCTGGTATAACCAGTGCATTGGCGGCATTGCGGGACCAGAATGCGGTGACCCCCTGGACCCAGCTTTCACTATCTTGTGTGTGTCTAGTATTTCTCGACCTGCCGATCCACTGGGGACAAAGAGAGAGCCCCATTGCATTGCAGGCTACTGCCAGATCCCACAAAATAAATGCCATTGGCGAGTATATAAATGTGAATGTCATCTGTCCAATGAGGATTCCTGAAACCCTGAGAGTGAATGATTTTCCCAAAAGAAATGCAAAATTGTAAAATACAATGTATAAGAGAGCCTTGGGAGATACTGTTAAACATCAATATTTAAATGCTACAAATGCAGCTTTAGGGAGGAAAGGTATTCAGACTTGGGAACACAGTTTTCAGGGAGAAAGCAGTTTTCAGAGTATTTTCTGCAGATGCAGGATATTATATGTAGATTCTCTTTGGAAAAGATAGGCCTATTAATTCTAGCTGTAGAACAAAAATATTGATAGAAAAAATATATATTCCCCAATGTAATTCATTCTCGACGCCCGTCCCCCCACAACAGGATACACTCCTATTCAGTATTTTTTTTACTCCTACCACCTTTCACTTTTTTTTCTTTTTTTGAGACAGACAGAGTCTTGCTCTGTTGCCAGGCTAGAGTGCAGTGGCGTGACCTTGGCTCACTGCAACCTCTGCCTCCCGGGTTCAAGTGATTCTCCTGCCTCAGCCTCCCAAGTAGCTGGGATTACAGGCACACACCACCACACCCAGCTAATTTTTGTATTTTTAGTAGAGACGGGGTTTCACCATATTGGCCAGGATGATCTCTGTCTCTTGACGTCGTGATCTGCCCGTCTCGGATTCCCAAAGTGCTGGAATTACAGGCGTGAGCCACCACGCCCGGCCCTTTCACCTTTTAATATACAGTGCAATATACTTATTTATCATATTTATCTCCTGCTTTCTCCCACAGGAATGTTGTAGACTTCAAAATGGCAAGATTTTTTCTTTCACTGTGTCACAACAATTTTGACAATGCCTTCCACATAGTAGATGCTCAATAAATATTTATGGAAAAAAGAAAGGAATTAGAGTGAATAAATTGGAGGAGATCTATGATATGCTCAGAGCAATTACAGTACCAGGTTAGGTTGTCGAAGAGGCTGGAAATAGTATGACAATGTGATCATTGTCATAGGACCTTGTAGAATTTGTTTCTTTTTCAAAGATTATCCAGGTCACTGGAGGTCACTAAAATTTGCAAAAAATAAAAATGATAACAATAATATTCTAGAATGATATTTCTGGTAATAGTATGAAAGCTTTATCAGATAATAGCAAACTAGTGATAAATATTATCAGGAACGTGTCTTATTCCATAAGATTTTTGACAAGGTAATAGCAGCTTGAGAAAGAGATGGATGTAAGTCAAATCATTGTAGTATTGCTGAAACAAATAGTGGACAAAAAAACAAACCTAGAGTTAGAAAGCAACTTGGTAATCTGACAAAATAAGGTTTTGTATGTTTGTGTGTGGCGTATGTTTTAATGTACCACGAAGACTAAACTTTAGGAATTCAACACTGTTGTTCATGTAATTTTTTTGTGGATTCCAAATACAAAATCCTGGGTTGTCCTTACCTGGCCTGGTTCTTCTCTGTATCCCAAAACTCAGCTTGGGAGCTCACAGCATCTTTATTTTTCTGCTCTATGTCATATTAGCAATGATTCATCAACTTATTTCATCTGTTTAGTCTTTGAATGTTTCTATTCTGCAACCAGACTCAGAACATCTAACTGTGTTTTCTCAAGTTCTCTCTCCAACTTCCTTTTTACACTGAAAAGACAGGACAGTGAAGAAGAAAAAAAGTGCTCTTTTTCTTCAATCAACGAAGGGGACTTTGACATTAATCAGTTTTCATAGAAGAATATAAACTTATTCACTAGGGAATAGAGATGGTGTTCTATTTACATTTTATTCCTGTGTTCCGATTTAAACGTGTCCCCCTCACACTGGCTCAAAGGACATGGTATTGCTCAGCCAGATTCATCATTGTATTGCACTCAGAGTGCATAATGAGGAAAGGAAAAGAGCACTATCAACATCCATCCATGCTTAGCTGAGGACTTGGTTATAAAATAATGGTGATAAAACCAGACACTTGAAACTGGAAATAGCCATTATATGAATAATATACTCTCTTATGCCCACTGACAAATAAAACTTTCAAGCTACTGCAGGAAAAATTAAGTGATGGTGCTTCCATATAACCCCCATCCCACCCCAACTTCTGGAATCCAAGTCAGCAAGTAGCAAATCAAAGTAAATTTGTTGCAATTTGGCATCTTTTATGTTCATGTGTATCACCATGTTTATTTATTTGGCAGTTTCTAGTACCAGTGAACCAATATCAATAATCTTTCTTATAGGTTTTTTTTTTTTTTTTGGTAGGTTGACCAAACCAGTTCCCTCTCTCACTGTCCCTATGCACATTTCCCCAACTGTTGAGTTTTCCTTATGTAGCCTTCTGCTCAATTCTATGCCAATGTTGTGTGACCTAGATATGAATGTGGATATGTTATGTAGGTTAAGAGTATGACCTTTGGAATCACAGCGAGTGCATTTGGACCTCATCTCAGTCACTTATATTCTATACACCTCAGTTTTCCCACTTTGAAAATACAGATATCATGTGCTAAGTAGCGTGCTTTTGAGGAGTCCATGAGATAATCCAGGTAGGGCACTTAACACGATGTGTGGTTTGTAATAAGCCCTCAAAATGGTTTGCTCTTATTACTGTTAGCCTGCCCCGTGTTTATTTTCAAGAACACTACATTGGAAATGCATCACTAACTGTAGGTGAATATATAGTCGCCAACTGTGATTCAGTCAAGGGAGGTTCAGATAACACTTTTATTTGCTATTTCTTTATTCACTATTTCTAGAAAATCTGTTACTTTGCATATATAGTGTACATTTAAGTGTATTGATGTCTTGCCATAAAAAATATTCTGCATTTGGTTTGCTGTATTGACTGAAATTTCTTCCACTTCTTAGGTACATACATTTTCTCCAGAAACATCTGAAATACAGATGCAATATGGTCTATGTAATAGATACAAGATCTTAAAAATCATGTCTTTCACTGGTTTTTCAGCAAAATGCGAGAGGCTAAGGAGCAGATGTAATAAACTTTGCTCGGAATAAGGGAGAAATATAGAGAAGGTGACACTAAGCAGTGACCTATTGAAAAATATCTTATGGGAACCCCAGTCACGGAGCACAAAGTTTCTGAAAAAAAAAAGTTTAGAGAAATGAACTCAGAGGTTCACAGGTTAGCCCTAGACCACAGTATGCACATATCAAGTGGCATATTCAACAAAAGTGAACAAAAGTAAGTAAACAAGTCATGTCTAGCGTAGAAATACATACCTTGTAGTGACTGATATTTTCATATCTCAGATTTATTCCTTCAAATAGGGAAAATTATTGAACAACCTTTAAAAGGACTCCATGATGAAACATATTGGATAATTATGATGCACACTACAAAGTTCTATTTTGATAATTATATTATTAGGTGTCAAATTACTGATAAATAATCTATTTGAATTTTTTTAAAATAAGTGCTTATAAGTAATACGTAGCTCTATTTTCAAGAATGGTAACATTTGTGGCCAAATGCGGTAGCTCACACCTGTAACCTCAGCACTTTGATAGGTCGAGGTGGGTGGATTACTTGAGGTCAGGAGTTCGAGACCCCCCTGGTCAACATGGTGAAATCCCGTCTCTACTAAAAATACAAAAAGTAGCCGGGCATGGTGGTGAACACCTGTAATCCCAGCTACTCAGGAGGCTGAGGCTGAAGAATTGCTTGAACCTGGGAGGTGGAGGTTGCAGTGAGCCAAGATCATGCCACTGCACTCCAGCCTGGCAACAGAGTGAGAATCGGTCTCAAAATAATAATAATAATAATAATAATAATAGCAACATTCAATGAAGAATAATTTCATTGTATACTCAAAAAATATAAAAATTATAATATTTATATCTTTTCTCCTAGACAGGGGAACATGTAGACTCTATAATATGTATATTATTAAATCATTTTAGTCAAAAATAGATTATTACAAATAAATCATTTTGGAACGCAGAAAATTTGATTTAAGATCCCTGAATATAAACAGGTGTAAACAAAGAACGTGTGTCATATTTACATTTACTTATTTATATTTATGTCTATATTTCTGTCATCACTTTTTTATAGCTTTTAGATCATATTGCTTCTTGCCATATTTTCTATTTTCTGTTCTCTATTTTCTTCCATTATTCTTGAAAAATGTTCAGCCCTTCTGCTATGATTTGTTTCCTGATCCATAGATTAAAAGTGAACAATAAAATTAATTTTAAAAGCACAGAATATAAGTATATCATTCATCCATGTGACTTTAACGTCATGCCCTCAGAAAAATCCTCATGCAAAGTGACACCTCAATATCCTTATCCAATTAAGTTTTTCTCAAAATACTTATCATATACTGACATTTACATATATAATATATGTATATATGTGCATGTATATATACAAATTTACTGAAATACACACACACATATCCACGTTATTTCATTAATTTACAAATTCTCACTAATTAAATAAATTATTTTAGTCCCTTTTTGACCACAAGATAGTTATATTTTCTTTACCATCAGAAAAAGCAGTCTGCTGAAGGAAACAGGAGCCATAATTAATAGGGGCTTCAACTATGCAGAAATTTATTAACCCACTTACCAAGAAGGCTAGAGGGTGGTGGATGCTGGCATCTATTTGTGCATAACAAAAATCATACAGGATTTTGTTTTACTGTCGTCCTATATTCATCACCTTATGGTTACCATAGAGCTATCACAATCCTTAACATCAAATCTAAATATTAGATAGAATAAAATGGTAAAGGTAAGAATGTAAAACTCTCTGCCTTTCACTTTTGTGAGAAAGTAGAAATTTCACCAAAAACATCCCAGGAGACTTGACCTTTGTGGGCAGCAAGCCATCCAGGTGCCGAGGCAAGAGAGCAAGGGCACGAGCCGCTCCAGTATAATAAAATATATAAAACAACAAGAGTTATACTAGATCTAGATAATAGACATGATTATATATGAATATCATTAATCATTAGTTTGTAGCAATTACTTCTTATTCCAATATTATAATATTCCTTGCTCTACATGTATAACCTAGGAAAAACCAGACCATACAGAGATAGGAGCCGAAGGGACATAGTGAGAAGTGAGCAGAAGACAAGAGTGCGAGCCTTCTGTTATGCCCGGGCAGGGCCACCAGAGGGCTCCTTGGTCTAGTGGTAACGCCAGCGTCTGCAAAGACACCTGTAGCCAAGCGGACCATGGTCTAGGCGTAGCTTCAGTGCCAAGGAAAACCACCTGCTACTTAGTGAACCAGGAAAGGGAGTCTCCCTTTCCCCGGGGGAGTTTAGAGAAGACTCTACTTCTCCACCTTTTGTGGAGGGCCTGACATCAGTCTCCCTGTGATGCTGTGCTTCAGTGGTCACGCTCCTTGTCCATTTTCATGTTCCATCCTGTACACCTGGCTCTGCCTTATAGATAGCAGTAGTAAAATTAGTGAAAGTAATAAAAGTCTCTGATATGCAGAAACAATGCTGTAAGCTCGCTCTCTCTCTCTTTCTCTCTCTCTCTCTCTCTCTCTTTCTCTCTCTCTCTCTCTCTCTCTGCCTTGGCTGCCAGGCAGGGAAGGGCCCCCTGTCCAGTGGACATGTGACCCACGTGACCTTACCTATCATTGGAGATGGTTCAAACTCCTTACCCTGCCCGTTTGTCTTGTGTCCAATAAATATCAGTGCAGCCTGGCATTCGAGGCCACTACCAGTCTCCGCGTCTTGGTGGTAGTGGTCCCTGGGACCCAGCTGTCTTTTCTTTGATCTCTTTGTCTTGTGTCTTTATTTCTACAATCTCTCGTCTCCACACACGGGGGAAGAAAACCACCAACCCTGTGGGGCTGGACCCTACAGACCTTAAGTTTTACTGAGTGAGCAAAGTTGACCTGGAACAAAGTCAATGGGAAGAGAGGGGTTTGTAAACCCATGTTGGCCAGGCAGTGTACTGAGCCTGCCATGGTGTGTTATACTCTTTCTTGTATATTTTAGTATTTCTAGCTCCTAGACTCTGTGAGGATTGTGGCACATTAATTTACTTTTTTATATTATTTTACCTAGTACTGTTAAATAGTTTGAAAATTGAATTAAATTGAATCATCTTTCCTGTGCTTTGTCATAAAAATTACCCTCCTGTTCTGGTCATAGGCACTAATAACAATTGATTTAAAACAAAGGAACAAGAAGACCGTGCCATTAGTCTGTCTTAGTAGTGGTTCTGGATCATGCGTTGAGTTAAGCTGTATCTAACAATCCGCTATTTATTTACCAGGTTTTCCTTTCAAATCTAGTAAGTGATAGTAAAATTATTTATCTTTTTGTTACTAAATTCACAGAGATTTTTCATACTATCAAAGACCCTAAATGAAGCACCAAATTTATCAGATATTTAAAAAGTGTTAAAACTGATAAAGCACATGAAACCAACTTATTTCACAAATCTGATAATTATAGCACATCTGGCATAGTTTCTGCTGGTCCTCCCTGCTGTTTTTTCTCGGTGGAGATTTGGGCTCCAGATGTTGCTGATGCAGTTGGATGGTCACCCACAGTCTATCACCCCAAGGCACAAGAGCTGGAGCCAAAACTGACTCAAAGTTCCTGATGGCAAAAATTTTCAGAACAGCAGAAATGCCTTGAAAACAAATGATCACGTCCTAAATTATCAAAACGATTTACAGAAATCGTTTTATTTATAGAAATATGCAAAGAAGTTTTAAATTGCTTGATTTGCTTCTATAAAAGATCTATAGAATTTTATTATGAAATTCCTTACTCATTAATAAACTACAATATCATGAATATGATTTCTTATTTTATCCTCCAGATATCTAAGAGAAAATTATTTTAAAATGGTATCTATACTCCTGATACATACACATATATACATATATATAGAGAGAAGTTGTGATTGCTTAAGATATCACAAATCACATTTACCATTTTTCTCTGACTTGAGAGACTTATTCTGATATATATGTGTACATATATAAAATACACATTTAGACATATATATATCAGAACATATATATATCTACATCGTAATACTGTTTACAATATCTTTTTGACTTGAGATTTTTAAGAAATAAAATTTCTGTAAACATTTTAACATATATTTTATATATTTTAACATATTATTGTGAATGAAGCTACTTTTTCAGTATTGTGCACCCTCTTCTCTCACATCTAGAGAAAATTTCATATATGATTGCTTCTGGAGAGGTAAAGTCTAAGCCTTGATACTGGTCACATTTCCTGCTGCTTCATTAAAATACCATCAGTAACACTTCTCTATTCTTTTTCTTTCTTTCCTTTTTTTTTTTTTTTTTTGAGACAATATCTTTCTTGCTTTTGTCACCAGTACCAGGATGGAGTGCAGTGGTGAGATCATAGCTTGCGACACCCTCAAACTCCTAGGTGATAGCCTCAAGCTCCAAGCTCAAGCGATGCTCCTGCCTCGGTCTTCTGAGTAGCTTGGACTACATGTGTCCCATTATGTCTGGCTATTAACAAAAAAAGTGTAGAGATGAAGGTCTCACTATGTTGCCCAGGCCAGCCTTAAACTCCTGGCCCCAAGTGATCCTCCTGCCTTGGCCTCCCAAAACGCTAGTATTATTGGCATGAGCTACTGTGTCAAGCTCCTGAAGTCTTTATAAAGGCACTAATTCCATACATGAGGGCTCTGACCTTATGATCTTATCACCTCTCAAAGACCTCACCTGTAAATACCACCACTTTGGGGAGAATTAGGTTTTAACATATGATTTTGAGGGGATATAAGTATTATCTATAGCAACTAATTCAATTACTTATGCTATGATCTGATACAGTAATTTAAAAGTGAAGTTATTTTCTAACATAGTTATCTATTATAATTTATTTCATATTTAATCCACCCATATTTTCTGTATTAGTTTTCCATTGCTACTATGACAAAATAACACAAATATAGTGATTTAAAATAATACAAATTAATGTTTTTCATATCCTGGAGTTCAAAAATCCTAAAAAAAAAAAATTTGGCCAACAGGGCTGTGTTCTTTCTGGAGACTACAGGGCAGAATCCAACTCTGCCTTTTCTAGCTTCCGGAGATCACTTGCATTCCTTGGCTCTTGGGCCCTTCCTCCACACTGAAAGCCAAATTTAGCATTTTCAAGTCTCTCTGTCTCTCTGTCTCTCTCTCTCTCTCTCTCTCTCTCTCTCTCTCACTCTCTTCTCAATCTCTATCATTATACTTATTTTTTACCTTGAAAAAATACTAAATATTACATCAAATATTACATTAAAAATCTCAATATTTTGACTCTGACCCTCCTCCCTCCTTTTTTGAAGAACTATTGTGATTACATTTGGACTCGTCCAGACATTCAAATAATCTCTCCATGTCAAATTTCTTAAATTAATCATGTCTGTAAATTTTTTTTTTGCTATGGCAAGTAACATATGTAGATTTCCACTATTGGGGCAAGAACATCATTAAACTCTTACTAAACTTACCAAAATTCCCTTTCAATTATTACAGGAAAAGGCCTACCTCACATAACTGGCTGCCACCAACTAAATGTCAATGATCTAGAAATGAGCTTAAAAAAGTAAGTACAGAAAAATACATAAATAATGTGGATTTAGTCAATTTTACATTTTTTATTCATGGATGTACATATTGATCCTTACTTCATTAATAATTCTTCATGGTTTGATTTTCCTTAACCACAGAGCTTTAAATGTAGAGGATTGTAAGAAGAAAGTTTCCATACAAAGCAGATTTATTGGCAATTATAAGAACTAGAAACTTAGAACCTGGTATTCTTCCTGGGGCCAAGGGTTGAATTCCAAGAGGTCAATGTACTTCTCATCTCATGCAAAATTTAGCTACAAATAGGAATATTAAAACTTAGTTTCTTTTTATCGTGCTAATGAAGCATCTAGATTTCTAAACCACAGTCAGCACTAATGTGAAACAAAGAAACATAAAGTTATCATAAAGCTTCAATTTTTTTACCTTATTTTAAAAACTCAGCAGGATGACTTACATTTGGGAAATATTACTATGCAAGATTTTTAAAGTAAATTAATTATTTTGCTTGAAGCGGTAAACACTATCTGAAATATTTACTGACATAAAATGTGGCACTAAAGATAACAAATAATTGCAACTTTTCTTTGATACAAAACCAGCAACTTTATCAACCCCTTATGGGACTCTTTGTAGTACACTTATTTGACTAAGACAGTACAGAAATCTTGTTATACTAATCATTAGTATCATTCTTGTCTCAAAGTATCAGCGACCATACTTTAAGACTGAAATTGCCTTTTAATTTGTATGTTGAAATGAGTTAAGAATATGGAGTGGGATATTTAATAAGATGGTAAATTTTCATCAGCTTTAGAATTTATGGAATTTATTTCTCCTGATACATATAGTAAATAGTATACATTATTTTAATTATGTGCTTTATGTTTTACTTCAGATAAACTTTTGCTGTTTGCTGTTTCATGCATCTTTAGTTATGTTTCTCTGCTTACTTTTGATAGGAGTCATGTTATGAAAAAAAATCTAATTTGACAATATCTTTTTCTTTCCTAGAAATTTGGGATATAAGTAATCAATCTTTACAGTACATTGTGGTGTCGTGAATGAAATTAGTTGTCAAATGAGAATACTATCAGTTCAAGTGGTTGATTGTGCAATATGCACATTATAATAGAAGAATTATCTTAGTTGCTACTCATCTATCATTTTCAAGCAGTCTTTTAAAGACATGAGAAGACATTGGACATTTGGAAGCTTCAGGTGACAGATCATTTTAAGAGAAATAATTTAAACTTTGAAGGTAGAATAGAAGTGTCTGGTTACCGTCTATCATGAAATTCTAAAAAAAAGAGAAATAAGGATGTACCTTTTCAATGTTTTTATATGTTTTGTATATAAAGTCCTATATATGAGAGGCTTTATAGGTAAAGCAAGGCGAAAGTGAGTGAATGAGAGAGGTAAAAGTAATAACTGTTTAAACCATGTATGTTATTCTTAATAATTATACTAAATTTCCTGAAACTAGATGAGTGAACCAGATGTATTGGTTTTGGAAGAATTGCACTAATGAAAGTAGAATATATTAGAATATATCTCTCTATTATAAAAGATATGGAAGGATAATATTAAGCATAGTTGGAATAGGAGACCAGAATGATAGGAAAAAGTCATGGGAGCTAAAATTGGTTAACTGGCCTAAATGGTTTATATAGTTTATCTTGCATAATCCTGCTTAGAATTCTATGATACTAAGGTCCAGTTTCATTTGAATTTCAGAAGTAAGATTACTAAGCCTAGACCTGTTAAGTAACATGTCAACAGTTACATGGGTAATAGGTGCCAGAGATTTGGGATATGAGTACATTTATTCATTCACCAAATATGTTAAGCCAGGCCACTGAGGATAGGAAGTTCTATCATCACTGATCATAATTCTACAGGAGGTATCATAAAATAAATGGGAAAACAGCTAATATAGCAAGTGGTAATAAAGAGTAAGGAGTAAAAAGTAAAGAAGGGATAAGGAATTAAAATAACAAGGCTTGTTGATACCTGAGTGTCTTATTCTATTTTTGCTGCTATACAAGATATCTGAGACTGCTACCTTTATTTATTTATTTACCTATTTATTATATTGTATTTATTTATTTATTTATTTATTTTTCAGACAGAATTTTGCTCTTGTCACCCAGGCTGGAGTGCAATAGCATGATCTCAGCTCACTGCAGCCTCCACCTCCCTGCACCTCCCTGGTTCAAGCAATTCTCCTGCCTCAGCCTCCCGAGTAGCTGGAATACAGGCACCTGCCACCATGTCTGACTAATTTTTATACTTTTAGTAGAGATGGGGTTTCACCATGTTGGCCAGGCTGGTCTCAAACTCCTGATCTCAGGGGATCCACCCGCCTCGGTCTCCCAAATGGTATATTTATTTTATTTTTTAAACACATTTATTTCTTATAGATTGGGAGAATGGGAAATCCAAGGTTAAGTCACTGGCAAGTTTGGTGTCTTGAGAAACCCTGGTCTCTGTTTCCGTAGTAGCATGTTGAGTATGCTGTCCTTACATGGTCGTAAGGGAAAGGGCCCCAAAATTTTGGAAGCCTTTTTTATATGAGCCTTAATACCATTCAAAAGGGAAGATTTCTCATGATGCAACCACCTGTTAAGGGCCCCACGTTTTAACATTATCTCTTTGGCAATTATGTTTCAACACGAATTTTGGAGAGGATACAAACATTCAAATTATAGCACTGGGGGAATAACATTTCAGGCGGATAAATAGCAAGTGGAAGACTAGGGTGTTCAAGCAAAAGCTAGGAGGCCAAGAGACCTGCATTAAACCTCTGGTGATGATAGGTTCAGTAATAGATGAGATGCGACACCAGCGAATGTATGGTCAGGTTTTATAGGCTATGTAGAAATTTTAAGTCTGCTCTGGCATATTAAGACATCAAATAATTTTGAGTGGAGAAGGAACATGCCATAACTTAAACTTTAAAAGGATCACTCTGCTGACCATTGATAGAAGTGATTGATTGGTATGAAGGCAGGGTGGAGAGTAGAAGAAAGGAAGCCAGATAAGATGCAAATTAACTGCCTGGGAGGCAAATTATGTTTGCGTTGACAAAAAAAAATAATGATGATAGTGTTGAAAACTTTGCAAGTACATCTCTATAAATCTTCGTATTGTTTTGTATATAGATGACAGGCAAATAGAGATGTCAAGAAGTTTGATACCAAAATCTGGAGGACTCATATAAAAATACCTGTGGTTAAGATAGACATTCCAACTGGAAATTCCTCACCCTTGGGTCCTGATAATATTGTCAGGGAAATGGTGCAGATATAGGATAGAGTCAAGGAGAAAACACTGGAGAATGCTGATAGGATCAAGTGGAAAAGTAGGGAGCTGGAGAACAAAATTAAGGTGGGGTGGACAATGAGTTCACATGAAAACAAGTAGGAAGTGCTCTTAAAATCAAAGAAAGCTGATTTTGTACTACTTGGCTAAGTAAGACAAGATAATTTAGTTTATTTCCATTTAGTATCATTAAACAAATGGTGGGTTTTCTTGATTGTAACATAAATAATATCAGTAGAAAAGTTGGGCACATATGTCAGTTTGAGGAAAGTTGAATGAAAGGGAAGTAAAGAAGCACAATAGCATGAACACACAATGCTCGAAAAGAGAGTAGATGATAGGGGCAGTATCTCTAATGGGATGTGTGGTCAAGAGAGTTTTGCTTTGAAATTTCTGTTTTATCAAGGAAGGATTATTTTTATATTAAATTTGGTAACTGATGAACTAATTCTGTGTTAAATAGTGATGGCTGTTGCAAGGAAAATAAGAGTAAATTAAGGAGCAATGTCCTTCTGAAATTTGGAGGAAATGCAATCCAAAGTAGAGAGTGGAAGTGGGGTGATGTTTTCTGATAGGTAAAGGGACAATTTTTCCCCCTATTATAATAGAAGGGAAGAAAGAGAGATGGTAAACATGCATGTTGTCTTGTAGATATGGTAGGCTGAATAATGCCTTCCCACCCCTCAATGGTGCTCATGTTCTAATTCCTCAAACCTGTGAATGCATTACCTTAGATGGCAAAAGGAACTTTGCAGATGTGAGCAAATTAAGGCTTCTGAGATGGGAGATTACCCTTCATTATTTAGATAGGTACAGATGTGATCACAATGGTCCTTGCAGGGAGCCAGGAGAATCCAAATAAGAGAAGAACATATGAAGATGGAAGCAGAGCTAAGAGTGATCCCCTTGCTAAAAGGGGCCCTTAAACCAAGAGATGTAGTAGCCTGTAGAAACTGAAAAAGAAAAGAAACAGATTCTTCTCTAGAGTCTCAGAAAGAATGAAGTCCTGCTGACATTTTAATTTTATTCCATTGAGGCCCACTGTTGAAATTCTGATGTCCAAAACTGTAAAACAATACATTTATGATTCTTAAAGCCATTATGTATTTGGTAATTTGAGGCAGCAGGAAAAGGAAACTAATCCAGTAGTCTTGGGCGTGGGAAGACAAACGAGGGCACAACTAGGCTCATCTTTTTTCTTAGAGAAGATGGTATCTTCTGAGATGTAGTGGATAGAGAATGGGAAGTAAGGGGATAGAAAAGCTTGTATAATAATTTAATATCATAAATTGGAAAATGGCAAACAAAGTAATAGAATTTCTCCTGAAATAAAAGATGAAACAGTCTCTTCACTTGTGTTAGCTTTCCTAACCAATATAAATTCAAATACAGAATAGAGAGGCATTTGTTGTGACTAATCCATTTTTTTTTTCAATGTGGGGAAAGGGAATGAAAAATGTACCAGTGATTTCAGGGCACTGACTGATGAGTGAGTCGTGTGATAGGCAGTGAATCAAGTCTGGACAAGAAGAGTGCTGAACACCGGAAGGCTGATGAATAGTGACCAAAAAAAGTGAAGTCAAGTAGTTTAGAAAAAATAAGTTAAGTTAGTGGTTTGTAGAAGGAAAAACTTAATGACAGAATATAGTAATCAGAGAGTAATCATAATAATGATGAGCTCAAAAAGCAGAGTCCAGGATATTGGATGATTTACCGTGTATATTTAACAGTGTAAAATCACTAGGAATGATGCAGAATTAGAAAATATGGAGCATTTGACTCAGGAATAAAAGTCTTCATTTAAGAAGAGTAGTCACAAAGAAGTTGACACGTGTCAGAAATACGTGGAGAGCATAGTGTAAAGTGTCTTTTTCAAATGGAGCTAACGGTTTTCAAATAGAGTAGATTTTCCAGAAACAGTCAATGATTTGGAAAGTCATAATAGGAAGCAAGGATGATACTATTAGTACCTATGTAGATGAGAATGTATACATAGGTTTAAAAGATATGTACAAAACCCATTGTTGTAAATAATCATTAGTGAGATAACAAATGATTTAAAAACCTCTTCATAGACAGGACATACCTTAGCAATAGAGCAATGACAGCATAACATTACTCACATTTCCTTATGTACTAATCATTTATTTTAGAAATTTCTGAAAAGAGATATAATGAAAAAATTATTCTTTAAAATCTGACAAAGATCTGCCTTAACCTATTAAATACATAAAATTTCCTAAAGCTATTATTACAAATAGATGTTATGATGTGGTTGATCATTTAGTTTTACTTACATACTAACACATAAGGGACCTCTGAATACTTCTAGTTTTAATACAGAAATTGATGATAGAGTAAAAAAGAAAGCACTCTGAGGAGAGAATCAAAGCCCACAGTGGAGTCTTTTCTTACTTACTTTCATAGACTAGCTTTGGACAGATAGGCATCCTAAAGTACTAAAGGAATCCTCGGGTGGCAGGGCCTCCAGCAAAAAAAATTATTTCTATTAAATTTTGGCAGCTCACGATTTGAAACATTGGGGATTTCTGGTAGACCATAAAATTTCCAATTAATTCCATTAATTAAGGCACTTTAATTAAAGTGATAATCCTTGATTGAACATAAATCAGTATCTCATTTCTAAATTCAGAGAATGTTTACAATAAGAGGAAAGAAGATTAAGTTCATAGCATGAATTGAGACAAATTGTAACCTTAGCTTCTATTTTGTTCACAACTAAAGTGAAGCTACCTTAAATATGATGCAACAGTTGTGAGTGTAATTGTGTCTGTGGGCATTGCTTTATGATTGATATAACTAAGCATTTCTTTTCCTACTTTGGTGTTGCTGCAGCTCCCAGTGGAAATTTGTTTGCTATAATCATTCTGTTTAAATTGCACATTTATTTATGAGGATACATGAGGATTACTTTGATGCCATGTCAAGAAAGACACTTACAAAGCTATTTTTAGAATTCCATATCAGAGGTAATTTATTTCAACTTCAGAGGCATTTGTTAAATTGGTTAAAATTTTATTCAGTGCTTTTAGGAAACAATGGCTCAAGGATAATATGCTTTTGAGAGGCTTACTTAGCAGAGATACACTGCCTTTATTTGGAGTTTACTTGGTTAAACAAAGGCATTATTCATAAAATTCTAACTAAATTTGATAATTATAACAAAATCAAAGTGAAATAGATCAGAAAATAGATTTTTTAAATTACATGAAGGGTACAAAATGGCAGCAAGATTCAAGTAGATCCACATTTTGTTCACTTCCCTGAACATAAGGATCTTGCGCCAGTTTCCCTGGAGCATTTCAACATCTCTTTACATAAGAATTTATTTCATATCTGTATAAAGGATGGAAAAAGGAGTAATGAGGAGGTCATGGCTGACTCATCACCCTACCTCTCTGAAATTTAGGTAAAAAATTACAGAATTAAAAAAATGTTTTATCTTAGTTTAGGTAATGATATTAAAGACATCTTATTTTATTTTAGTTTGGGTGAACTATATTACACAAATATAACGAGCATTTTTGTTACAGAAGAGTGAATGTTTTTCATTTTAATATTGGCTACCTCCTAAGGCCAAAGTGATGATGATATGCCATGGCAACCAGTGGAATGAGAGGAAAAGATGGAGTTATTGCATGACATCCCTATGGCATTTTCGGGAAAGATTCTATTAATTGCTATTTTACCTGAGTAGTAAGTTTAACTTTTTTTTTTTACTTTTTGATGGAGATAATGTAATTTTTAGATAGTATAATAGGCTAGGAGCATGCAAATATATATATATATACACACACACACACAATTATAAATATATATTTGTATTTATATACATATATGTAAAACTAAAAATAAAATCCTAAGCCTCTGCCCCGTCAACTGAACGGACACCCTCTTGGCCAACAGGACCCCAGACAAACTCTTAAACCTGACTTCCAGCCATGACGAGATGAGAGGTCAGATCCACCTAGTTATATGCCTGCCTTTTATAGTTTAGGCACAACTGACCAGCATTAATGTTAAAATAGAGATCCTAAGACTGACAGAACAGACTCTGTGGCAATGAGATACCAAATAAACAGGACCTAAGCCTATGCCAAGCAAGGATTAAGTCACGTACCTCTACACTTAACAAACAAAGTATATTCTAATAATCACAGGAAGTTTTCTTTTTTTCTAGCACTTAAACAAGTACTGGCCACAAGATAAGCAATATTAAAACAATTGCAACTCATCCAGCTCATAGACACTGACTAACTGACATCCTGTTCCACCAGCCGGAACTACAACTTTGATTGGACAAGAGACTGATTTCAGTAACCTTCTTCTGATAAGAAAATCACTAACCAGGGACTGGTTCTAGCTGGTTTACAGAGGCTGCAAACTTGCGTGTCTTCTTGTCCTGACAAGGTCTTTGGAGATACAGGGCCTAATTGTAATATATTTAAATGTTAGGTCTCTGCCCCAAAGTGAACATAGGGTATATGTTACATGTGTGTTTGTTCAATACACATGTATCAGGACCACATTCATGTATAGTCATAGCTCCTCCTACCGTCTATTAAATAGGTATATTTAGCCAACTCATTTAGCATAAACTCCTACCTGAAACCCTCCTCCATCAAAGCGCCTGTCTTTGGTCTTAGCAGAAGGTTGTGCTTCCCAGTTTATGGAATGGCCATCTTGCAGCCCGTAATACTTTATTTAAAAAAAAAAAAAAAAAGTTTCGTTTCATTTTCGAAATTAATCACACCTTTTTTTTTTTTTAAATACAGAATTTCCCTCATGTTGCCCAGGCTGGAGTGCAATGGCACGATCTCGGCTCACTACAACCTCTGCCTCTCGGATTCAAGCGATTCTCCTGCCTCAGCCTCCTGAGTAGTTGGGATGACAGGCATACACCACTACACCCAGCTAATTTTATATTTTTTAGTAGAGACGGGGTTTCTTCATGTTGATCAGGCTGGCCTCGAAATAAATCACATTTTTTTAAGTTAACAAAATATTACCTTTCATCTGCACTGCTGCTCCAACCCATATGTGGTATTAACTACAGGAATTAGGTATCTTTCTCCTCAGGGGGAACTATGATGGTAGGTCTACAGCAATCGGTCTGTTTCCATCTTGGTTGATCAACATTCCATTATGTCTCCCACTAGTCTGTGTCACAGCGACTTCATCCAAATCTTATCTCCCTGTTTTCTGCACATCCTATGATTTGATCTAATGCTCTATTCCTCCTTCTACTTTGTTCTCTGCAAACTTCCTGATGACTTTATGTCTTTATCTTAATTTAAAACTGATTGTCCCTTGAAGGCATAGTTTTGTTTTGTTTTGTTTTGTTTTTTGTTTTTTGTTTTTTTGCCTGTAGTCTTTTCAACAATAAATTGTACTCTTAAACCAACTGAATGTGTGGACTTTTTGAGTTCCAGTCTCTTCTCTTGCCAAACCTATCAGCTTCTTGGAGACTGATACCGCTGGCTTTGCAGTTTTCTCATTGTCACTATGTTCATCTGTTGAGCTCCTGATTCCTCACACTCACCTTCATGGACTGAAGATTTCAGCTGCATTTCTTAAATCCTTCAGTTGCTTCCTGTCATTTCCAAACAATGTCTAAAGCCTAAAGCCGGTGGTACAGAGGTCTCTCCATCTTTACAACCCTTTCCTACTACGCTTCCTCTTCCTCACTGAGCTTTAGACATACTAGTTGTATTTTAGAACCTGGAATACATCCATTTTATCTCACTTCTGAGTCTTAACGCTTACTTTCTTCTCTTCACAAGCCAGCTACTTTTTTTTTAAGCTCTCTAATGAAATATCCTTCTTTCATGCTTGGGGTATTAGGGAGTCTATTTGTTCACTACAAGAGGACTTTCCTTAATACTAAAGTAATTTCATTAACACTAAAGGAGACTCTCAGAAAAGCTGAGTTTCTGTTATAAAATTCGATACAAATTGTTCCAGTATTCAATTATTCATGGTGATTATGCCCTAACACTGTGCTTTAAAAAATGTGTTATTTGTTGAAAACTATGTCTAACCTAACACACATCCAGGTGCCTTTTCTCCTAAGTGTTCATTCATGGTCAAAATAATTGACTTATGTCTTTTCATAGTAGAGAACATTCATTTGATTTTTACCAGCAAATTTCCACAACTGCGAGGCATTGGCAACCTTGAGACAACATTTAACTACTAATGGCAGTCTCAGAAACTCTATCAATCTCTTTCGTCTGTTTTGCCTCCAGGTGTGAAACTTCTCTACTATTGCGTGTTGAACCACAATTTAAAACTTATCCCCATTCCTTGGCACTGCACTTTCTAAGAATATTGCTTGTTTCTGATATATTGCAACCTCTAAAGAAGAAGCAGCGTTTGTATGATCACCAGTCGCACCGTGGGAGGCTGGTCTTCAGTGGATTTTGTCTTGGCACCTGAAGCAGGTGGGGCATCTAGATCAGCCTAAGCATATCCGATTTGAATTTCATTTTTATTTCCAGTAGATTGTTGAAAATATATATTTAGACACATATTTGAATCCCTTTTTTTTGCAATTCCTCCTATATTTAGCATTCTTGGTTTTTGTTTAAACCAAACACTGTGTAACAATGCATCCAGTAGATTGCTGAAAATATATATTTAGACACATATTTGAATCCCATTTTTTTGCAATTCCTCCTATATTTAGCATTCTTGGTTTTTGTTTAAACCAAACATTGTGTAACAATGCACGGTCCATATACACTTACACCCATATGATATACATAACATGCGTCCACACAAGAACTTCTACCCCAGGACAATTATACCAATCTAAAAGAATAATCTAAAAACTTTCCCAGATTCAATGTGTTTAAAGGATGGCCCAAATCAATTTAGCATCAGAACTCTTCTACTCCCACAGAGTTCAAGGGTTTTGACTGAATTTTATATGCAGCTGGTAAATGTACCTAATGATAATTCAACT
Source organism: Theropithecus gelada (assembly GCF_003255815.1). Lineage (NCBI taxonomy): Eukaryota > Metazoa > Chordata > Mammalia > Primates > Cercopithecidae > Theropithecus > Theropithecus gelada. Next base: position 29,123,049 of record NC_037685.1, on the reverse strand, counting down.
GACACATCATGAGATGTGTACAGAAATATATAGCCTAGATATAAATTTGATCCGGAAATACAAGATAGAATTTGCTTGAACCTCAGGTTATTCCACAGTGTTTCAGAGTCAAGAGATTTGGAGAATTCCTGAGGAGGATCTATGTAATGATCTTCTACGACTCAAGTAATCTTTCCATTGTGCTGTGTAAATTGAATTCCCACACACACTTCCTTCAGAGCATTATAAAATGTGTCTCTTTTTTATACTTATATTTTTCTTATACTTGCTCATATTTTCTTTTAGTTCTATATACACTGAATCTTTTGAGGTATCGTCTTTTCTCCCAAGTGATTAAATCACCATTTTCCCCAAATAATATTATTTTACTCCCAAAAGAGCAATTTAGCAATCCCTTTAATCTAATAAGATGTCTTGAGTTATTTAATTTAATTAGTTATATTAAATATTGTAGACTTTTCAATTATTTTGGCATGACTACATTTTTGTCATAAATTATATTATCAGATTTTATTACTGATCTGTTGCTGTGTTTGGTAGTATTTTATTTATGAAATTAAAATATCTACTTGTGAAATAGGCTTATAATTCTCTGTGAGATTGTTTACATTTGTTTTCCATTTCTGCTTTTTATAGATAAATATCACAGGCTGCTCTTGGAAGCTCACGTCTATAATCCCAGCAATTTGGGAGGCTTAGACAGAAGGACTGCTTGAGCCCACGAGGTTGAGGCTGCAGTGACCCATGATTGTGACACTACACTTTAGCCTGGTTGACCGGGCAAGACCCAGTCTCAAAAAGAAACAAAAATACATATGATAGACTTAAATAATAAAATATGTAACTTTTATCAGTTTTATATGTCCATTCAATTTGAATATTATATGAATTATTCTCACTTCCAAATACATTAGCACTCATTGCATTGTATTCATTCTAGATATACAGAATATATAGTAATTATAGCAGACATGTTGGCTATAGAAACATATCACAGCAGGACTCATCAAGCCAAATGAAAATTGTGTTAACAAGCATCTACAATCTCACACTGCTATGCTGAGTGAGGGGTTCAAATTCTTGCTGCTGCTGCTGTAGCCCATAATTTGCTCAAGTCTGTAATCCCACTGCATCTACTGAACTCAACACCAAGGCACGTGGAGATTGCTGTCAACTACAAATACCCTCCACAGCTCCTGCCAGGGCAAGAAACAGGAAAGAAAACATGTAATTTCTCTTTTTCTTTCTCCTTTGAATGCCTCTCAAAGGCAACACTTAACTAAAAACTAACTGTAGAAAAAAGAGAGATGAATGTGCACCTAATATCCACAAAGCAAAGGAGAAAATATTGGTAGTTAATATTGCTCTTATTTCCATATCTTGTTACTGGACTGTACATAAAATTAGCAACAACTATCTTTCATTACTTTTTTCCATATTCATTTTTCTTATTTGCATGTTCCGTTGTCCTCAGATGTTCTGAGTTAAATACCAAAATGCATCTTAGGTAGTCAGTGTTTGATATGTTGTAGCATGACTCAAATCTTTATTTAGGGATAATCAGTCTTCAGTCACCCTGCTTACATTGGGTTTCTACGGTCTTGCATTAACTTTACGGCTAGACTAGCAATACTGTGAGGTACAATGGAATACATCACAAGTTCCTGGCATAACTGTGCTTACATTCACAAGGTAACAAATTTGTATAAGAAAAATAACATCTCGGTCTCCACTGCATTTCTCTTCTTTTTGCCTACTGGTCCCATAATGTGATGAGTATATAATGGTTAAAATTCAACGTAGGCTTCTGGAACAGTGGAAGCATTGTAAAATTTTTTTGTCAAAGCAAAAATCACAGAGGACTAAGTTAAACAGGCAAAAAAAAAAAAGAAAAAAAAAAAGACATTATTCGAAAGTATCCCAATAAGGGAGAGAGGCCAGAATTTAGTCTAAGCTCAACTTCACTAAAAAAAAAAAAAAAGAAAAAAAAAAGATGAAAGTTTTTAAAAGCTGAGGTGAGTGGCTTACTGGCCATCTGTGCTTACTGACTGGCTTGACTTAAAGGAAAAGTGAATTTTCTGGTATCTTCATGACAGGAAGCAGTTTCACAACTTGAAGAAAAGGAACCCATTCTTAAGCTCCCATAGAAAACAGAAGATAGAGATCCTATCTTCCTCGATGATTACAGTTCAAAATGATGACTCCTAGGTCCTTGAGAAAGACCAGTAAAGGCTCCTAAAAAAGATTTACATTTCAAAGCTGTGGAGTAAAGATTACAACTTATGTATTTTCCAAACTAAATGCTTTAAGGAAATTGAGTTCAGGGCCTAGAGTCAGAAAGATGATTTTCCAAAGTTTAGTCTAACTGAGGAAATGTCGAGACTGTCTTGGTCACTCCTGCTGAAATCGTTTTTGCATTAATTACTAAGACTCATAAACAACACCCACAGTTTGTGTGCCTCTCTTACATCTATTCTTTGGTTACCTGACCTCTCCATTGTGGATATGTGAGGAAGAGAATGATCTGTCGGTGACTGATTTAGAACAAGTGCTGCATCCCGAAGGGCAGCCCAATAGCTTCATGCCACAGTAATCTCCACTCTATCTTGCTGTCCTCTATAGTCATAACTGTAAGCACTGGTCAATGATTAGTAAAACTGGGTTCATTCTATCATTCCCATTGAGAACTCAATAGCTACAACTCCCCATCTTTACTAAGGGATTCCATAATATATCATTTGAGCTTTTTCCAATGATATTAGCTCTTTCTTCACTAATGAACTGTTCAAGTACTGGTTAAGGAAGTAGCTTCCAGGCCTGCTAGGGAGACATAGTTAAAACATGAGTAAACCCAAAACACATAATTCCATTTGAATACCCCAATCTTTTAAAGTCTTCAGATCCTTTCTTCTAAAAGTACTGTATTGAATACAAATATAGTGTTAAATTCATATGTGTCTTACAAATTTTTTCGTCATACTAAAAAAAATGCAAAATATTTTAATAATACATTTTATTTAATCTAATATATCTAAAATATCACTTTAACATATAATTAATATAAAATGCACTAATGATATTTTACTTTTATTTTGTATTAAGCCTTCAAAATATGGTGTATATTTTACACTTAAAACACATCTTGATTTGGAGTAATCACATTTCCATTGCTTGGCAGTCATATTTGGCTAATGAATGAATACTGTACTGAACAGAACAGTTCTTGACTATAACCAGAAATTTCTAGTGTTTTAATCGCATGCTGAGTATAAAACTATTGAGTCTGCTTCAGACATGTGACAGAGAGAGAAAGCGAGAAAGAGACAAAGAGAAAATTCCTAACTGCTAGATAAAATACTTTGAACTCAGCATCTTTTTCCTTCCTTCTTCTTAGTTTAGCAAACTCACAAATTACCCACGGTTTTGAAGGTATAGATTTAAAAACCTTGCAATACTTTTGCCATCCCAAGTTCAACTTCTTGACTGACACCCTGGGATAGCCTGGGATGTTAACAGGATTACAGATCAAGACCCATTCAGGAATGGTAAGGATGAAGCAAATTGACAGTCCCTTAAAAGACAGCTACTTAAATTGAGGTCTGAATGGATTTCCAATTAATGCAAGTCAGATTTCATCAGACAGTGAAAGAGTAACCACCTCTGCTGACTAGAAAGGCTCCATGAATTTCGAACTTTTGCTTCTCAAGATTATCTAAATACTTCTGAATGTCATTATTCCAGCTATCAGGTTCCCATTTTCCTAATGAATAACTTTGACAGAAGAAATCTGGAAGTCTGTCAGTTCAATCGACATCATAATTCATATCCACCGGTCACAAAGTCTTTGACTTTTGATGATAAAAACTTATGGACTCTTTAGATATTTCTTGAACAAGGAACTGAAAATGTTGTTTTCTTTCTTCAATTTTTCAGTATTGTGAGAAACATTTATCCCCCTCACTCTATAACCTCTGTCTTTTGTGTGCCCAGAACAAATGCTATGTTGGTCAATATTTGTTCCTCCATAGTTATGCTGCCAGTAGGCGTTTTATTCCAGGTCACTACAGGTGATTATTTAAATGACAGTTTTGCCACTGTGCACCTTAGACTACTTTGGTTTCATTCTCTAATGTTAAAGATGTTAAACTTCATTCTTTTGCCTTTAAAACCTAGAGGAGATTACATAGCCAACCTCAAAATCCCATTCTTCTAGGGTTGGCTATTTGCAATTATGTATGTTACTGATTACTTTATAATTTAGGTTTCAGCTGCACTTCATGTTTCATTAAGCAAAAGGGAATTTAATACAATGAAATATAAAAGTAGAATCTGAACTATGAACTATCTGAGCGACTCAGAGAGAAGTAGGAACTAGTTGTACATAGCATAGTACAATTTTGAAATAAGTAGATTTCCACTGATAATTCTATTTAGTGGTTTTATTTCCTATTTTATTATGAAAGATACATTATTATTTTTAAATTAATGCAATTATATTTATGATTATTTTCAATGTGCCATGCATCTTCAGATGAGATGTGCTTTATTTTCATAATTACATTACTTGCATGAGAACCATATAAGATTAGTAGTATGACAATGAGCTCTTTGCCAATAAAGACATGAGAAACAGGGTGGTGAAGGCAAATAACTGTTAAGAGTGAGCACTAAGGCTCAAGTACAGTGTACATCTCTATCTGAAAACCTCATGTTTTCAAATATTGTGTTATACAGTCTCACAAAATATAAACTAACTAACAAACAAAATTACAATAATGACTAATTTTTACTGGAATAGCAACACCTGTCAAGCTAATATTTAAAAGTTACCAAATTTTTGTCTCTTCTCGTGACATGTGTTGATTAACCTAAGAAGAAAAATAAAGTTCGGAAGCCTGCATTAGTGTTTTGAACTACAGCCTAGTAATTACTGAATATTCTAGATAATATTTAAAGGACATTTCTAGTGCCCATTTCTTTGCTTGTAGGATATGCAATATCTATGGCATATTATATTCTAGAGGATAATTGGTTGTATTTTTTTTCAAGGAGAAAATTTAAAAAGTAACTATGAGTTCTGTTAGCATACTTTGAACGTATTTCTTTCTTTCCTTTTTTTTTTTTTTTGAGACGGAGTCTGACTCTGTCGCCCAGACCGGAGTGCAGTGGCGCGATCTCGGCTCACCGCAAACTCCATCTCTCAGGTTCACGCCATTCTCCTGCTTCAATCTCCTGAGTAGCTGGGAATACAAGCGCCCACCACCATGCCCAGCTAATTTTTTTGTATTTTTAGTAGAGACAGGGTTTCACCGTGTTAGCCAGGATGGTCTTGATCTCCTGACCTCATGATCTGCCTGCCTCGGCCTCCCAAAGTGCTAGGATTACAGGCGTGAGCCACTGCGCTCGACCCTACTTTGAACATATTTCTAATCAATAATATTTTAAAATATTAAAACCTGCATACACAAAAGTGCAAATATCATAAGCATGCATTTCAATGCATTAATGTAAAATGAACCTAAGTAAACTTCATCCAGGTCATGAATTATAATATTACCTTCATCTCAGAAGCCTCCCTCTTAACTTTTTACAGTGATCACCCTTACATTTTCTCCAAGACAACCTTGTGACGACTTCTAGTTCCATATATACATTTTGCCTGCTTTTGAAGTTTATATAAATAAATTGTAGAATGTCTATTCATTTGAATTTGACTTTATTGGCTAGGCATTATGTTGACTAAAATCATTTATGTTGTTTACCTCTCTAGTTAGTTGGTTTTCTTTGATGTGTAGGATTCTATACCATTATGTATCCATTTTAATGTTGATGAACGTTTGTTTTTTAAATTATGAATAATGGTGGGATAAAACTATTATTCATAACTTTTGATGAATACTTACACACATTCCCATGAGTTATTTACTCATGTTTTACATTACTAGAAAATTATTAAGAATTTTAGCTAGTGGTAGATGTTGACTCCCATTGATAGTACGTGAAAGACCTATAGACTTTCACAAACACACACTTAGCATTGCCAGTCTTTTCCTTATAATAATTCAATTGAGTCAGTAGCAATGTCTTGTTTTTTATGACTGTGCATTTACATGACTGTTAATGTACTTGATTATTTTTTCATATTTTTGGCCCAGTATCTCTTCAAGTATCTTATCCGGTTTTAGTTTACCTGTCTTTCTTGATTAAAATCTTTATATATAGATACACACACATATACATGCATACATATGTACACATATACATATACACACATATACACATACATATACATATACATACACACACATATTAAACACCAGTTTATCAGTTTTGTGTTTTATAAATCTTATATCACAACTAGTGACTTGTATTTCCATTTTTTTAATTGTGTCTTTTGAAGAAATTCTGATAAAGAACATTTCTGAGTTATATTATTACTCTTGTGAGAAAGGAAACGTGTTCTCTGAAGAGTAGTTTGCATGAATTACTCGTCTAATAAGTATTCTGACTTTGACATTTCCATTTTATGTAAGAAAATTACCCACTAACTTCCCAAAGTGGCTGAGTTTCTTGACTATAATTGAGAGGTCACAAGGCTTTAAGTAGCAACACTTATAAAATACAAATTGAAAAGAAAGTACTTCAGGTGAATAACAGTATTTAATAATCTTCTTTTACTGTGAAGACTACAGTTATTCATACATCAGTACTTCTAGTGGAATTTTTTGTTAAAAACTCTCTCGCACTCAAGAGGAGTTTGTTCACATAGCAATGGCATAATATATTTTGTTTATTCTCCTAGCCTGATAGCACTTCAGCCTTTAGGTTCTGACTGGCATTGATCTATTTTACTCTTCTCTGTAAGCTGAGGAATATGCATTGCTCAATTTCACAGGAGACTAGACCCTATCAATTTCTACCATTTTCAACATTTCTAACATTTCCATGTGATATTTAAAAAGTATGTCCATTTTTGAATTGCTTCTGAGCAATTCAGTCTTTGTTTTGTTACAGATTTAAAAACTTTGTTTTTTTTGTAGTATTATGAAATGTATTTCATTTTATTCTTTCCTTTGCAAAACACAAATAATAAAAAAACTTTGTCTCTTAATCTACTTGAATGCAGGTCTTCATATTTTGTGTTTTATCGTTTTTTCTGGTCATTTTATTCTAGCTTTTAAATTTCAATGTGATGAGGAGATATATGTTGTATGAGTTTGTGTGGGTATCTACGTGTGTGTATGTGTGTTTTCACTCTAGATGTTAACTCGAAGGCTGGTCTCTAAAACAAGAAGTGAAAAGATGTTTCAATTAATTTATCAGGGTGTGCTGTAGTTTGAATATCTGTCTTTTCTATAGCTCATGTTGAAATTGAATGCACAACATGGCAATGTTGAGAGATGAGGCCTTTAAGAGGTTATTAGTTCATGAGGTCTCCACTCTTGTGAGTGGATTAATCCAATAATAGATAAATGGGTTATCATAGGAGTGGGAGTCGTGGCTTTATAGGAATAAGAAGACCGACCTGAGCTAGCATGCTCAGTCCCTTCACTATGCGATGCTCTGGGGCACCTAGGTACTCTGTAGACAGTCCCCACCAGCAAGAAGAGCCTCACATTAGAATATAGCTTCTCAACCTTAGAATTCCCAGCCTCCATACTGTAATAAATAAATCAATTTTCCTTATAAATTAGGTGTCAGATATTCTGTCATAAGCAACAGAAAACAAACTAAGACAGTGTGTCTTTCTCAGGGTGTCCTCCAATATTCTAACCATGTTGCAAAGTTGCTTTCTAGGAAAAATCTTCCCCTAATTCATTCACAGAAAATAGCCCATGATACCATTTATTAATTAGAATCATGAATCAGGATATAAGAAACAGAAATGTACAAAGAAATATCAACCATAGCATGAATATTTCATTCCCTGCCAGAGTTCTTAATTTCTTCAATAATATCAAAAAGGATGCTTGAAATTGGTTGTAAATGAGGAAAAAGATCATTTAAATATGTTGCATGTTTGACATTCTACGATTAACCCTCAATTTAATGAATAAACTAAGAAGAGTTAATTTTGCAGTGACACACAACAAAAAGAAAAATTAGGCCGGGTGTAGTGGCTGACGCCTGTAATCCCAGCACTTTGGGAGGCTGAGGCGGGCAGATCACGAGGACAAGAGTTTGAGACCAGCCTGACCAACATGGTGAAACCACATCTCTACTAAAAGTACAAAACTTAGCCGGGCGTGGTGGTGGGCATCTGTAATACGAGCTACTCAGGAGGCTGAGGCAGGATAATTGCTTGAACCCAGGAAGCGGAGGTTGCAGTGAACTGAGATCGCCCCACTGCACTTTAACCTGGGAGACAGAGCAAGACTCCATCAAAAAAAAAAAAAAAAAAAAAGAAAGAAAGAAAGAAAAAGAATTAGAATTTAAACAGTATTGTAAAACAACAAATTTCACCCATGCTATCCCCAGTCTTCCATAGGCCTAGGAAGGTGATCCTGAATGTAATGGAATTTGACCAGTTTGTAAGAAATGTAGGAATTCTTTAATGGATGTAGTCTGGCCTCAATATAACTAATATCTGCCGTTTCTACAATATATTGCTAGAACACACACAAGATGAGAAGTGTTTTGTTTTGTTTTGTTTTTTGTTTTGTTTTTAATATATATAGTACTGTTCTGTTTGGGGTAGCAAATAATACATCAAAATTACACCAGTTTACAAATAAGCTTTATCTTAAGACAAGGACAAGGCCTGTCATGATTTTCTCTTTTAAATATTTGCTATAACCTAGGTTCTAACTAAAAGGACTAGTTTTTGTAAATAGTTTTGTGGCTGAGCAAGGTAATTGAGGTAGAAAAGTGGTAGTATTTATTACCTGATAGGGCAAAGTAGTGGAGAAACGGAAGCCTGGTAAGTGTGAACCAATTAATTATAAATTTAATTTTGCAGTAATTTATTCAAATAGATAGCTGTCATGAAGTTGAGCTGTCCTTAAAATTAAGTTCAATATAGTGAAAACCTTGATTTTTGTCAAGGCCTGGTCATAGTTCAAATCACTGAATTCTAAATTGTTAGATGTATTAGGTATAATGTTAAGACAGTCCCAATGAACTTCACCTTGTGGTATTACTCTTGTGTTTTTGTTACATAATATGGAAGAAAGTAGATGTCCTCACTGAGTGTAATTATGTGACTCCTTTAAAAGCAGAATTTTCTCTTGCTAATGACGGAAGAAGTCACAAAGGTTGGAAGTGTAAGAACATTTCCACAGACCACTTTTGGTTTGAAGATAGAGATCTCATGAGAAGAAATGCAGGTAGCCTATATATGTAGAAAGCATACCCCAGTTGACAGCCAGCAAAGAAATAGGTACCTCAGATTTGCAAAAACAAGAAAATAGATTATTTCTGCAACCTTAATGAGCTTGGAAAAGAATTATTGCCCAGAGCCTTCAGATAAGAGCCCAGTCCAACCAACAATTTGAATTTAACTTTCTGTGGTTCTTGAGAAGCCAGATAAGTCCAAGAAACTTATCATCTACAGAACTGTGAGACAGTGAATTAGTGGCTGCAAGCTGCTAAATGTGTGGTCATTTGTTGCACAACAGTAAGAAAAAATAGGTTTTGGTACCTGGAAGTGGGATGCTATCTTAACAGAAACTTAAAATGTGAGAGTCTTTGGAAGTGGTCAGTGAGTGGAGAGTAGAAGAACTTTAAGGAGCATAATAAAAAGTGTACGTGTCCTTGAACAAACTGATGCAAGAAATATGAGGGTTGAAGATGTTGCTTTTGAAGGTTCAAAAGAAAATGAGAACTTGTGATTGGAAATTGGATGATTAAAGATCCTTGTTACATAGTAGCAGAAAGCGTAGAATTTATAACACAAATTTGTAAAACTTTCTTAAATATTATGAGCTTTTTGTGATATATTTTTAGCTCATCAGCTATAATTACTGTTAGTGTATTTTATGTGTGGCCCAAGACAATGATTCTTCATTCAGTTTAGCCCATGGAAGCCAAAAGATTGAACACCCCTGTTAAATGATGAATGTTGATATTTAGCTGAGATGATTTCCATGCAAAGTGTTGAAGATGTCATCTGGTTTCTTCTTGTTACTTATAGTAAAATGCATGAGGGGAGAGATAAAGTGAGAAAATAATCATTAAGTAAAATAAAATGAGGACTTGATTTAGAAAATGCCCAGTCTAACCAGATTAAAATTAAGAGACAATTTACAAAAGAGTGGTGCAGGAAAAGTAAGTGTATTCTTATACAAACTTAAGCTGCTCAGTGATCAAAAGGCCAGAGAGTCCATTCACAGGAGATTATGTGTGTGCCTCAGATCTTCCCACTGATACTAGTAAAACTAGAGGGCCTGTAGGAAGCTTTTGGGAACTGTCCCTTGTACCTCCAGCAGAAATAACCCAAAATAGAGAAGGTATTATTGTAGAAATATCTGTAGGCAAGATTTTTCTCCAAATCGAGTAAACCCACATAAAATCTATGCAAACCTCACGAGATTCTTCTAAAAACTATTTTTTTATGGGCAATTCCAGCTGGGTTGGTCATTCTATTTGACTCTGTGTCCCCTCCCGCCAATCTCATCTCCAATTGTAAAAATCCCCATGTGTCAGGAGAGGGGCCTGGTGGGAGGTGATTGAATCATGGGAGCGGATGTCCCCCTGCTGTTCTCGTGATAGTGAGTGAGTTCTCACAAGATCTGGTTGTTCGAAAGTGTGTGGCACTTCCCCCTTCATGCTGTCTCTCTTCTGTCATCATGTAAGACATGCCTTGCTTCCCCTTTCCTTTCCGCCATGATTGCGTTTCCTGAGGCCTCTGCAGCCATGTAGAACTGTGAGTCAATTAAACCTCTTTTCTTTATAAATTACACAGCCTCAGGTAGGTCTTCATAGCAGTGTGAAAACAGACTAATACAGTCTGAAAGGTCAAAGTGCATGCTAAATAAAATAAGACTTTATTCAGAAAGTTATTAAAACAACCTTAACACTTTAAAATAGTAATTTTTCATTTAATCATACTGGTTTTATTATGAATCACAGTTAATTTCTGAAAAGAAGTCTTATCATATAATTTCCAAACACTGAATTTAGTACAGTGAAATTAAATAGATACAATTAATAGATATAAGTGATTTGAAGAAATCAGCAATTTGTCAATGAACTCAAGAAAAATCAAGTTAACTGAGGATGTCTTACACAACCCTTTTTAAAAATAAATTATATTTTAACTTGTATCATGAATATTGGACCAACGATTCTATTTCCTATTATTTGCAAAAGTAAATCGTTGGTTAAACCACATTAGCATGTTCATGTGCTGTGGTGTATAAAAAAATCATTTTATAATCAAACTCTGCTTTGGGCCTATTGACAGCAGTGCAGTTTACTAATATTTGACCAATTTGGTTATGTTTCTCAGTGAAACATATGAAGCACTACACTTATTTAAAGGCAACATATTTTTAATGTAGCACATTTAAATAATCTGGGAGTATATTTGATTCATAGCAGCATTGGATAAAATATTTATTAATTTTTCCTTCTTCAAAAATAAAAATAAATCATAATATTCTTTTTTATTGTGGACAGTTCAGTTAGCTATTTCATCTTTGGATAAAACACACAAGTATATTTTCACACCAGGACTTGCTTTCTTTCTTACTCTCTTCTCTCACTCTCTCTCTCTTTTACCTTCATTCATTCTGAGTCTCATTATTTCTATCTTTCTTGTATTATTTTTAAAGAAAAGAGACCAAAGATTAATTTTAATTCATAAATCAATTTCAGTATGCTGGTACTAATTATAAAAACAACTTATGTCAATATAAGTTCATATGAGACACAATACTAATTATCTTTTTTTAACATAAGAATCAAGTACAAAAATAATTTATTGGAACAAGAGTATTTTCTATAGACAAAATTTTATTGTACTCAATAGTTAATTAAATAACATGTTGAACTAATTAAAACTAATTTTATACACACACACATACATAAGAAGAGGTCTTTAAAAAGTTCATGAAAAACACATATTATGAAAAAGACTATGCATGAATTTCAAAATTTGTTTGCACCAAAATAAACTTACACTAACTTGTTGTAACATACCTTAACAGGGTCCAGTTTGAGGTACTAAAAAGAATAAAGCATCAGTTTGAAAAGAGCCGCCATCAGAGCAACATGAATTCTCCTAAAGTGGAAGCAAGAACAAACATCAAATTTATGGTGATGCTTGGGTGAAAAAACGATGAAATCATTGATGCTTTGTGGAAAGTTTATGGGGTTAATGTCCTATATAAATCAGCAGTTTGCAAGTGAACTCATTTTTAAGAAGGGCCAAGATGATGTTGAAGATAAAACCCACCATTACAGACCATCTACAACAATTTGTAAGAAAAAAATTAATTTTCTTCTTGCCCATATGAAGAGGACCAATGATTAACAACAGAAATGATAGCCAACACTACAGACATCTTAACTGGTTTAATTTACAGAATTGTGACCTAAACATTAAAACTGAGCAAAATTTCCACTTGATAGGTGCCAAAACTGTTATGCCCAGATCAGCTGAAGACAAGAGCAAAGCATTCAATGGAAATTGCAAACAAGTGGGATCAAAATCCTGAAGCATGTCTTCAAAGAGTTCTACCAACAGATGGCTTTAACAGTATGATTCTGATAAAGAAGCACAATCAAAGCAACGGCTACCAAGAGGTGGTATTAGTCATAACAAAATCAGATTATTAGTCAAGTACAAAGGTGATGGCAACAGTTTTGTGAGATGCTCAAGGCATTTTGCTTGTTGTCTTTCTGGAGGACCAAAGGATGATAACATTTGCTTGTTGTGAGAGTGTTCTGGGAAATTTTGCCAACGCTTTAGCAGAAAAACACCCTGGAGGACTTCACCAGAGAGTTCTTCTACGCCAAAACAATGCTCCTGCTCATTCCTCTCATCAAACAAGGGAATTTTGTAAGAGTTCTGATGGAAAGTCATTAGGCATTAAGTTTACTGTCTTGACGTAGTTCCTTTTGACTTTTTTTTGTTTCCTAATCTTACAAAATCTATAAAGGGCATCAATTTTTCTTCAGATAAAAACTGCACTGATCTGGTTAATTTCCCAGGACTCTCTGGTCTTTAGGGATGGACTGATTGGTATCCTCACTTATAAAACTGTCTTGAACGTGATAGAGACCATGTTGAAAAATAAAATTTGTATTTATTATTTTTGTGTTTTAATTCAATTTTTCTGTAAACCTTAAATCTCCTATTATACATACACATATACATATTTTAGCAATTTGTCAATGAATTAAAAAAGTTGCTAAAATATTCTTATTAGCATTGTAAAATCACAATTTTTGTGATTTTATATTTTTGTTTAGAATATAACACCCCACACTGCTAAAATACATGACATTGATTTTTAAAGAAATATTAATAAAAATATTATAGTAGATTAAATAATGTTCAAAAGGTAACATTTTAAGTTTCATTTAACACAAGCAATTTGGCATAAATATATATTATATAAATATATATTACATATGTACAATCTCTATTATATTAATTATGCATTATGATATATAATTATCTATTATAATTATATAAAGATTAGATACATATAATAATATATATTTATCACTTTGGGAGGCCGAGACGGGCGGATCACGAGGTCAAGAGATCGAGACCATCCTGGCTAACACGGTGAAACCCCGTCTCTACTAAAAATACAAAAAACTAGCCAGGCGCGGTGGCGGGCGTCTGTAGTCCCAGCTACTCGGGAGGCTGAGGCAGGAGAATGGCGTGAACCCGGGAGGCGGAGCTTGCAGTGAGCTGAGATCCGGCCACTGCACTCCAGCCTGGGCGGCAGAGCGAGACTCCGTCTCAAAAAAAAAAAAAAAAAAAAAAAAAAAAAAAAAAAAAAAAAAAAAATAATAATAATAATATATATTTATTATATATCTTATACATATAATCAATATATAGTAAAGATATAAATATATATTTATTGTATAATATAGTCTTATTATATTTATAATATATATAATTATACCAAAATGTTAAAGTGTTAAATAAAAATAAATAAATCCTGTATGAAAACATAGGTACTTAATATTCTGTATATCAATAATAAAATGTATTATTCATTATCAAATGGTATTTTATGTATTTTCTAATGTAAAATTATTAGCTTGCAATAAATAATTCAATATAAATTTTTAGGAAAAAAGTTTTTATTGTTTCCACTAAAAATATAGTGTGATTTTCACTATTACTTCTCATCTAGATTTGAAGGAGAAACAGAGTGTGCTAAACTTGAGTCAGAATATGTTAACCTGAAGCACTGTGGTTTGGAGGAGAATAAAGAATAACTTGCATATACAAAACTACTGTAAAAGGATATTGAAACTGATAGCATTAGACTGTTAAGTGTATGTTTAAAAAGTAGAAATCATTGGCCGGGCGCAGTGGCTCACGCCTGTAACCCCAGCACTTTGGGAGGCCGAGGTCGGTGGATCACCTGAGGTTGGGAGTTCGAGACCAGCCTGACTAACATGGAGAAACCCTGTCTCTACTAAAAATACAAAAATTAGCCAAGCATGGTGGCGCATGCCTGCAATCCCAGCTACTCGGGAGGCTGAAGCTGGAGAGTCACAACCAGGGAGGCGGATGTTGCGGTGAGCCGAGATCATGCCATTGCACTCCAGCCTGGGTAACATAAGAGAAGCTCCGTCTCAAAAAAAAAAAAAAAAAAAGAAAGAAAAAAGAAAAGAAAAGAAATGATTTACATGTTTATTATAGTTCAAGACTTTTTCTGATAGGTTATGCATCATAGAAGTAAATTCATTTTTACTTAGGTCTTCTATGATGTGGTGAGAAGAAACATTATAGCATAGAAAATATAATTACAGGCTGCAGTTGAAAATTACCTGAGTTCAGATCTCAGCTTTTCTACTTAGTAGCTTTGGGATCATGAACAAATTCTTAACGTATCTTCGTATCTTCGGAAAGGTCTCATGATTTACTGCTCTGCTGTTGCCACCTTGATATTCTTAATAATATTTGAAAAAAGTCTTGCATTTTCATTTTGTGGTTGATCTCAGAAATTATGGTGCTGGTTCTGTTCATACGTTAATGTGTGTGGAAAAGAGCTTTGAAATATGTCTGGCATAAAGAAAGCCAGCAATTAAGGAACACTAACACTGTCATACTGAGGTGGGAATTAATTCATCCTCCGATATCTGAAGTTCAGAATGTTTACCAGGAAATCAGTAACACATGTTTTTATGAGGCACTTTAAATTGTCATGTACAATTACATGCATACAATGCATCTGATATTTCCTCTGTTCTTAACAAAAGGTTGTTCATTGAGGTTCTCTGTCAGCATGCTATTGTGTTCATACAGGTAAACAACCTTTTGATTTGAAGAACTTTAGATTGCAAAAAACACGCTTTTAATTTAATTCCTATTTTCAAACAGTGTACCCCACTTCAAATATTCTTATTTTTTAAAAATATAAAAGCAAAACAAGTCCAGGAGAGTAAGATAACAACCTGCAAAGTCTTCCACAGTGAATGATGACAAAGTTGGCATACCATTAGTAGGATTCTCATCTGAATTCAATGTTTTAATCATCCTTAATATCTCAAACTAAGATTGCCAGAAAAAAATTTGTCGTGACAGTGGAAAAAAGTGAATTTAGTTTTTATCACTCCCATGTGTGAATAGTTCATTTTTCTCCTTAAAATCAGAATCTATAAGAACAAGAAGTATGCTAGTCTTACTAGTCTTAAAATCTTTATATTTCTTTATTTGCAAATAGTAATCAATCATTAATTTTTTTGAATAAAAAATAAATGTGTTGAAAATAAAATGTGGTTTAATTATCTATCAGGCAGACCAGGTCTGCGGGATGGCAATCCTTCAAACGCATATACCCACCTTAAATTTGGCGCATAGCAAGTCTTCCTAGCTGCACTTACTGACCTTAAGCTCAGAAATATTTTCCTCTACTACATCAGCACTCACAGCTTTGAATGTATTCTTTCGAAATTTACATAAGCAATTCCATTATTTGTGGGTTGTTTTTTTTTTTTTTAATTTTATTTATTTATTTATTTATTTGAGACGGAGTCTTGCTCTGTCGCCCAGGCTGGAGTGCAGGGGCGAGATCTTGGCTCACTGCAAGCTCCGCCTCTCAGGTTCACGCCATTCTCTTGCCTCAGCCTCCCAAGTAGCTGGGATTACAGGCGCCCACCACCACGCCTGGCTAATTTGTTGTATTTTTAGTAGAGACGGGGTTTCACTGTATTAGCCGGGATGGTATAGATCTCCTGACCTCATCATCCACCCGCCTCGGCCTTCCAAAGTTCTGGGATTATAGGCGTGAGCCACCGTGCCTGGACTATTTGTGTTCTTTATCTGTATTTATTGCTGGTCATTGCTCGTGTGAATGTTGGAAGAACTGGCAAAGCAAAAATAGAAAGGGGACATGCGAAGTGTAAAATTAGGAGGACTTCATCTATACCTTGGTCCAAATACATGACTTGTATTTGTCTCTAATATTCCGGATACTCTGCTACATTTATTGCCTCTGGTGAAATAGTACTGATGCTACTGAGCAGGAAACCAATAGACTTTATACTACCCTGATGCTGCTGAAAATCATTGCAATCTCTACCTGCCTGCCTCCAAAGCCAGTGTTGTTGTAATATCCACCAAAAGCAGAAATTGAAGTAAAATGAAATGAAATGGTGACATTTATTTGATTCAACAAACAGCACTTCTCTGCCCTTATACTTATTAATCTGTCATCTTACTGCTCTTTGGTTTTATATATTTGTTTTCTTTTTCTCAGCATTCTAAGAATGCTTCTCATGTTTCCTTAGCAGCATATGTAATGATCAGATTTCTTGGATTTGGAAATACAGATTTAATTAATAATGTCAGTCTCTGTTATCTTGGAAAAATTTGATATGCACTACTTAGATAAATCATAAATATAAAATATAAAAATAGAGAAGAAAATATCTCATGGCAATAAATACTATATAGATAATTAAGATAGTGATGCAGTAGATACCACCTTAGCTACTTCAGATGGGACAAAGAAGAAGGCCTCGCTGAGGAATTAATTTTATGTATACTGTCTACATGACAGGAAGGAATCAGCTATCTGAAGATAGGGCAGAAGAAACATTCTTAAAACAAGAGAAGAGTTGATGGAAATATCATACATCAAGCCAAAACAGGCATTGTCAGGTGCTATGGTTTGAATGATTTTGTCCCTTCCAGAGTTTGTATTAGAAACTTAATCCCCAAGGCAAGGGTTTTAGAAGGTATGGCCTCTGAGGGGTGATTGAGACGTGAGGGTTCCATCCTTATCAATGGAATTAGGTACGCTTGTAAAAGAGAGCTGGAGTTTGCTCCTTCTTGTCCTTCCACCTTTCTCCATATGAAGACTCTTTCTGTCTGGACAATGCTGCCCTCAATATACCATATTCGAAGCAGAGACTGGGCTTTCACCAGATACCAAGCCTGCTAGTGCTTTGAAATGAACTCCCAGCCTCCAGACTAAAAAAATAAAATTTTGTGCTTTATAAATTACCCAATCTCAGGTTTTCTGTTATAGCAACACAAATGGATAAAGACATCACACCGTCTCCAAATCTCCAAGCTGGGTGACAGAGTGAGACTCCTTCTCAAAAACAAAACAAAACAAAACAAAAAAAAACAACTATCACACCATCAAAAAAAGGTGAGGTCAATGAGCCAATTATAGAGGTACGGTACTTTTGGAGATACAGCCAGTCTAAAAAATTGTAAATTTAATCAAGGTGCAATGAAATGTCATTAGATTATTTTAAACAGAGGGATGACTTAACAAACTTAAGTTTCTACTGATTTAGAATACCGCAGAAATAATGAGATATCCTTTCCAATATTAAGTAATAAAAAGATTGCTGTTGCATCTTGGCAGCTCTTTGTCTTTTGCTTTTAGGTAAGCTGGCTGCCATGTTATAAGTTGCCCTGTGGAGAGTCCTTTACAGCATGGTATAGAGAGAGCCTCTGGCCTATAGGCAATGAGAAATTCAGACCATCAGTCCAGAGACCTGAACAGAATTTTGACAATAACAATACAAATAACTTGTAATGGAATCCACCTTCGTTTAAGCCTTCAGACGGGACTTCAGCTCTGGCTGACAGCTTGACTGTAATGTCATGAAACACCTGGAGTCAGAGGCATCCAAGGAAGCAACCTCGGAAACCTGGTAAGCTTTCTCGGAGACTGGGATATAATACATGCTATTTTTAGACTATACAGTTTTGATGTAATTAATATGTTACATAACAGTGGTGTGAATGGTCAAAACTTTTAGATGTAGCTCATTATCATATTGGAATAATACAATGCATGTAAATGTAGAGTATCTAAATTTCGCAGCTTGTGTGTAAAAATATGAAATATACAATTCTACTAGCTATAACTAAGAAGTTAAACAAGTTTGCCACATTACTCATGAAATTGCAATGTACGGAGTGGCAAACCACTTTTGATTTCTCCCTGCTTAGATGACATTGCTGTATCAAGCAGATGTTTCCCTTCTTACAAACATACTTTTTTTAAAAAATTAAATATTTAAAAATTGGCAATAAGGTAAGGTGTTGATAAAGAGACGTTATGATTTTGCTTATGCAATAAAAAAAATAAGTGAGAAAAATGCTATAAGAATGTAGAAACTAGAAGGGAAGGGAAAGATGATGTAGGAGACAGTTTATAGCAGCATGACAAAGAGACGTAGATAGATGGTGATGAGCTGAGTCATGTTAATAGTGGAAGATTAGGGGAAAGATTTATTAACTGGTGCAGTTACTTATTGGTCTAGAACTGCCTTAAATCTTCCAGGGTTCATGATTTGTATGAATGCTCCATGAACTTTGAAAATGTTATCCCCAAAATGGCAGCTTTAAACTAGAAATATAATGTAAGACCTATACGCGATGTTATTTTTTTAGTAGCTATATTAAAGAAAGCAAATGAAAACAGGTGACATTTATTTTAATAACATTTTATTTAACGCATTTTCCCCACAGATCATCAAATCAATGTGTAATTACAATAACATTTATTAATAGAGATAATTTAACATTACTTTTTTTCTTCAAAACTAAATGTGTACTACTTTCATTACAATTTGGACTGGTCATATTTCAAGCACTCAATATCTACGTGTGGCTATTGGCTACCACAGCTCACGCCCTATATAATTCCACACATATTCTTTCCCTATAATCACACAAACATTGTCTATTATGAGAGAGTTTGGTTATTTTCAAAGAAAAGAACTTAAAGAAAATACAAATTCAGCATAGCTAATTGAATTTATAGGAATTATTTAAAAACAACGAATTTAATGTGGAGGAGGGAGACAATGTCCCTGGATCATATTATAGGATATGTGGAGTTTTATTTTAATTTGTCTTAATTACTTGGTTAAAGGTAAAAGATAATGATGAATTGAGAATAAAATTGCCCAGGAAGATGAAGATGTGAGGACATCTCAGAAACAATTATTTAGGGCTCAACAAAGCCACATCCACCAACTCCACATTTGATAGAAATTACTATGTGTCTCCAAATTAAAACCAGATCTTTACACTGAACCCCACAGTATAGGACAGGAAGGTAAAGCTTAAGAGCATCAATTACACCAAACTTAAGAGGGGTTAGTTGTAAAATCCTAACAGTACTGCAGTTTTATAATTACATTTCCCTTCAGGACAGTAAGGGTAGCTGGAGGGAGGTCGTGATGGTTCCTCAGGCTGCCCTAGACAAGACTATACCTAAGAGTGGCTCTCAGTTTTTACTGAGACACATGAAGAGAGATTTTAAAGTTGGAAAGTAGAGTTGCTAGTGTAAATCAGGGACTCAAAACACATTTTAGGGGAACGTTTTAACATGTTCAATCTGAAGAATTGTAGTGTGTGTGTTTACACTGGTTGTGGGGAATGGGAGTGACAGTTTATGAATGCACTGCAAAAACTTTGAGAATTTTTGCTTTCTTCAAATACTTGAGTGATTTATATTTGAAAGAAAAATGAAGAATACTCCAACTCACAAGAAATAATTGGGACGAGTGGTATACAAATCTGAAAGGCTTTGTCTGTATTTATCTTAGAGTTCTTCTCATAAGAACCTTCGTCCCTCAAACGCGCGGTTATCTGATTGCTGTGATTATTATGGTAAAACATAGATGATTTGTGGTCTGGATTTACACACGATCCCTTTTATTTCTGAAAATCTGTTATTCTTTAAACCATGTACATGTTTTGGTATTCTAATAATAAACAATAAAAGAAAAATAAATAAATAAAACACTGTAAATGTTTACAAAGTATGCACTGGCTACCGTGAAATAAAATTTGACATGATGTTGTTGCCAAAGCATTCATTTCCAGTGTTCTTTTTAATGCATTTATATACATATGTAAATATGCATGTGTTTTTGTGCAATCTTTTATTCCTAAAGATAATCATACTATGCACATTTTTGTCTGTTACTCTTTTTAATTTAACAAAATATTACTTCGCTCCAGACCAGTATCTGGAGACCTAACCCATTTTTAAGAGTGAAATACTATTCCAAAATACTGAAATGTCATAATATATTTAATCACTTCACTATCAGCAGACATTTATACATATTCAGTTCTCACAAACTATAAGTAAACATACTTTCATACCTGTAAAAAATTCGAAGAGGAGGAATTGCCCTGTCAAATAATAAACTTTTCAATATTGATGTAGTATAAAAATAAATACATATATTGAATGACTTTCTTTTTTTTTTTTTTTTTTTTGAGACTGAGTCTTGCTCTGTCACCCAGGCTGGAGTGCAGTGGCCGGATCTCAGCTCACTGCAACTTCCGCCTCCCGGGTTTATGCCATTCTCCTGCCTCAGCCTCCCGAGTAGCTGGGACTACAGGCACCCGCCACCTCGCCAGGCTAATTTTTTGTATTATTTAGTGGAGACGGGGTTTCACCATGTTAGCCCATGTTAGGATGGTCTCGATCTCCTGACCTCATGATCCGCCCGTCTCGGCCTCCCGAAGTGCTGGGATTACAGGCTTGAGCCACTGCGCCCAGCCTCTGAATGACTTTCATGTATAAAACATAACTCTTAAAAGCAACATCTAAACAGTAAATACATCTCAAAATAATACATTTCTGAGTAGCTAAATTATCTTATACTCTTGCCTTCTGAGGGGCTTTGAAATTCCCCTTATAAAATTAAATAAATAGTTCCTTAGTCTTTGCTTGAATATGTCAATAAAATTCAATTCAGTATATCAACAAAGTACTGATGTCACATTAATCAATCATGTGCTGTTATTTTCTGGATATTACATATCTCAGTATTTTCTTAAGATTGTTTATTCTCAAATTAAAAGTTTATGATTTTCCAAAGACCAGACACATATATATACACACACCCCCATACACAGAGAGGCACATACACATCACACATGTTAACTCTTACACCTTAATTGCAAATAAAAATTGTACATAAACATCATGAACCTTTCCTCAAAATGAAGAATATGCACCATGCTTAAACAAGTTAATTTATGGCCGGGCGCAGTGACTCACACCTCTAATCTCAGCACTTTGGAAGGCTGAGGTGGGCAGATCCCAAGGTCAAGAGATCAAGACCATCCTGGCCAACATGGTGAAACCTTATCTCTACTAAAAACGCAAAAATTAGCTGGGTGTGGTGACACGTGCCTGTAGTCCTAGCTACTTGCGAGGCTGAGATAGGAGAATTGCTTGAACCCAGGAGGCAGAGATTGCAGTCATCCGAGATCATACCACTGCACTCCAGCCTGGCAATAAAGCAAGATCCCATCTCAAAAAAACCAAAAAACAAAAAACAAACAAACAAACAAAAAACAAGTTAAATTCTGTTACTATTATGTTGCTACATGACTTTGCTCCAAAAAGTTTAAATGTATACAACTAGTTTCAGAAGAAAGTCTATTTTGTTTTAAAAGTATATCTTAAAATGTATTTTCTTAACTTTTAATAATGATATCACTTTACATTGAGTATGAATACTTAGGATGTAACAGTTTAAAATAAAACCTAAAATTGAATAACTGTTTTTCTTATTATTATATACCTGATGTACAAATTACTTAATGGAAACATTCTGAATTATTTTTAAATGTATGTCCTTTTAGAGTATCTTATAAGCATGCTAGGCTTATTTTTTCTTTTTATTACAGTATTAGTTGTATATATATATGCAAGTGCTGCTCGCCTACATTTTATTCCGTACAGATCGTAATCCTAGTCAATTCCAATCAGGATCACTCCACAATCCCTTGGCTGCCATATACTGTTGAATTATCCTTGTAAGTAGTCTCTGTTGCCTCATTCAGAGGCATTTCAAATTATGTAAGACCCATTTCAATTACTCAAAACAACTGAAAAGTACTGTCTGAACCCAATTATATGATATTATTAAAATGCAATGCATTTCTATTTTAATAGTTTAAATTCTATATTTGTTTATTAAAATACTAAGCTTACACGTAGATAAAAAGAACTGCTAATATACAAAATTGCTAATCCTTTAACTGTGCGGCCTAATTTGTCACATCCAAAGATACATATATCTGGATAGTCTGTAGTGATGGTTGCTGAACTGGTCTGGGCATAATTTATGTGTGCACTTTTGCATGAATTTCCATTTTATCTTCAAAATATTAGAAATATATATCTTAAATACTTTTACTATTGCAACATTCTCCATTTATGAAATTCATTTTCATTTTTACATTACATAAAAAACAAATGTTACAAATATTTGAAGTTAAAGCTTAAAGAGATGTTCACATTAGAGACATTATTGTAAATAGCTGGTCTATTTAAATTGTTATTGTTTGGTTTTGGTTGAATAATTTATTTTACCTGTTGTTTTTAAAGAAGCATAAAATAGATATATTATGCTGAAATATTTGGGGCTAAATTATTTATAGTATTTTAAATAT
Source organism: Theropithecus gelada (assembly GCF_003255815.1). NCBI lineage: Eukaryota > Metazoa > Chordata > Mammalia > Primates > Cercopithecidae > Theropithecus > Theropithecus gelada. Next base: position 29,099,957 of record NC_037685.1, on the reverse strand, counting down.
TTTTCTTTATGATATCTTTCTCATAACAGAATAAAATATGAAATACTGAGCTATTTGTTGTCACTTCAAGCAAAGTGTGAAAACTGCATGCCATAACTGAGTATGAATAAATAGTACACATAAGAAATTGACTCATATACATGCTATTAGTGCTCCCATTCATTTATTAATAAAAATTAATCCCAGATATTAGTATTGGGATATAATTAAAAATTGGGACTAGTTCCTATTCTATAGGTTATATGATAGCAGTAAAAACATAAATAAATTACAGAAAAATGGTATTCTCTTTCTCAGAAGAAACTCAAAATGAACCATAGACCTAAATGAAAAGCACAAAACTATGCAACTTCAGCAAGCTAATACAGGAGAAAATCTGGGTGACCTTGAGTTTGGTGATAACTTTTTATATGCGACAGCAAAAGCACAATCCATAAAAGACAAAATTGATAAGCTGGATTTCATTAAAATTAAAAACATCCGTTCTGGGGAAAACATTGCTAAATGAGTTAAAGATAAGCCACAAACTTGAAAAATATATTTTCAAATCACATATCTGATAACGTACTTGTATTTAAAATATACAAAAATTCTTAAAACTTAACAATAAGAAAACAAACAATCCAACTGAAGAGTGGACAAAAGAAGTTGCTATATACCTGACTAAAGAAGACATACCAGTTGCAAAAAAACATGTGAAGAGATGCTCACTAATATATATCACTGAGGAATTACAAATTAAACAATGAGAAACCAACGTGCATCTATTAGAATGACTAAAATCCAAAAACACTGAGAACAGCAAATGCTGGCAAGGACGTAAAGCAACAACAATGTTCTTTTATAGCTGGTTAGAACCCAAAGTTGGATAGACACTTTGGAAGATAGTCTAGTGGTTTCTTACAAAGCTGAACATAGTCTTACCACATGATCATACTCTTAGATACTAAGCAAATCATACTCTTAGATATTAACCAAAATTAGTTAAAAACCTATGTCCGCACAAAATCTACCCGCAAATGTTTGTATCACATTTAATCAAAACTGAAACACACTGGAAGTAGCGAATAGATAAATATATAAAGAAACTGTGTTATATCCATATAATCTGCTGTTATTTGGCAGTGAAAACAAATGAACTAACAAGCTGCAAAAAAAAAAAAAAAAAGGAAGAACATTACATGCATATTACTAAGTGAAATAAGCCAGTTTGAAAGGCTACATGCTGTATGATTCCAACCACACAAAATTCTTGATAAGGCAAACTATGGAGACAATAAAAAAAAAAAAAATCAGTGGTTGCAGGATTGTGAAAGAGAGGGCTCAAGGCATGAATAAATGGAGTACAGGGCACATTCAAGGCCATGAAAATATTCTATACAATACTTTACATAATTTAATCACTGTATGTATTACCTGACATTGTGCATTGTCAAAACCCATAGAACTGTACAACACAAGGAGTAAACCCTAAAGTAAACTATGAAATTTAGTTAATAACACACAATGTATCAATGTTTTCCATCAATTTTAACAAAGATACTACACTGATAAAAAATGTTAATAGGCTGGGCGCAGTGGCTCAAGCCTGTAATCCCAGCACTTTGGGAGGCTGAGGTGGTCGGATCACCAGGTCAGGAGATCAAGACCATCCTGACTAACACGGTGAAACCCTGTCTCTACTAAAAATACAAAAAGAAGATTAGCTGGGTGTGGTGGCAGGCGCCTGTAGTCCCAGCTACTTGGGACAACTGTGATAATTGTGTTAACCGTACAAATTGATTGTAAAACATGTGTGTTTGAGCAATATGAAATCAATGCAATTTGAAAAAGAACAGAATAACAGCGATTTTTATGGAACAAGGGAAGACAACCATAAAGACAAGCTGCCTGCGGGGTCAGGCAGAAAGAGCCATATTTTTCTTCTTGCAGAGAGCCTATAAACGGATGTGCAAGTAGGAAAGATATTGCTGAATTCTTTTCCTAGCAAGGAATATTAATATCAATACCCTGGGAAAGGCATGTGTTCCTTGGGGGAGGTCTATAAACAGCCGCTCTGGGAATGTCTGTCTTGTGCAGTTGAGATAAGGACAGAGATACGCCCTGGTCTCCTGCAGAACCCTCAGGTTTCCTAGGGTGGGGAAAAACTCTTCCCTGGTAAATTTGTGGTCAGACTGGTTCTCTGCTCTCAAACCCTGCTTTCTGTTGTTAAAGATGTTTATCAAGACAATACGTGCACCGCTGAACATAGACCCTTATCAGTGGTTCCGCTTTTGCCCTTTGTCCTGTTCCCTCAGAAGCATGTGATCTTTGTTAGACCCTTATTAATGGTTCTGCTTTTTGTGCTTTGAAGCATGTGATCTTTGTACCTACTTCCTGTTCTTACACCCTCTCCCCTTTTGAAACCCTTAATAAAAACTTGCTGGTCTGAGACTCAGGCGGACATCATGGTCCTATGGATATGTGCTGTCACCCCCGGCGTCCCAGCTGTAAAATTCCTCTCTTTGTACTGTCTCTCTTTATTTCTCAGCTAACTGACACTTATGGAAAATAGAAAGAACCTACGTTAAAATATTGGGGGTGGGTTCCCCCAATATAACCATATATTTCCTGTAAGGCAATATAATGGTTTATTCTTCCAAATGATGTATGTTGTCAACTCTTGACAGTTGACAGTTTTTTAAGTTGTAAACAAAATATCAGGAGCTAACAAGATATGAAGAAAATTAGGTAGAAATATAAAAACGTAAATTCTTTTGCAGTGTTATCCAACAGAGAATGTTTGTCTATCTTGTTATGAAAGAAGTATCCTGAAATCTGACATTTCTTTTTTTGCCTGCTGTCTTAAAATACTTGAGAAAAAAATTCCCCCAAATATAAAAACATAAAGTTGTACGTGAAACATAGCTTTTTTTTGGGACAATCCAAATATTTCAGTGTTCTCTCCTCCTCTCCCCTGGTAACAGTGGAAGAGGCTGGTCCCGCATATGGAGGACTTTTGATGGCCTAGGGCTAGAGAAAATTAGTTTCATACTTCTAAAGATAAATGCAATTTGCAAGGAGAGCTATACTGGAATGTTAAGATCACAAAGCTAACAGACACAGTGGAGTATTCAAAACTGTGGGAGAAGAGAATCCTGTAGCAAAATGAGTATAAAGAACTAGGGATGTTAAGAATAATCAAATAGTGCAAACTGAGATCAAGATAAATTATGAATGATAATTCTTTCCTTTTGATCAACCAATTATCAATAAGGCATCCTGACCCAGTCTTGTTTTGCTTTGCCAGTAGCATGATTTGATTCGATTAATGCAAAAACTTCTTGTTTTATATTTTTAGAGATTGTGTTTTGCTTTTTTTTTTTCTCTCAGTGCTTTGTAGAAGGGCACATACTCCCCTTTATCAGAGCAACCATCCTATTTCAAAAAATGCAGCATCTTTTTCCACATTTTTTTTTCTTTTCTTTTCTTTTTTTCTCTTTTTTTTTTAAGATGGAGTCTCATGCTGTGGCCCAGGCTGGTGTGCAGTGATGCAACTTTTGCTCATTATAATCTCTGCCTCCTGTGTTCAAGCAATTCTCCTGCCTCAGCCTCCTGAGTAGCTGGGATTACAGGCACCTGCCATCATGCACACCTAACTTTTTTTTCTTTTGTATTTTTAGTAGAGATAGGGTTTCACTATGTTGGCCAGGCTGGTCTCGAACTCCTGAAAACCTAAGCAATACCATTCAGGACATAGGCTTGGGCAAAGAGTTCCTAACTAAAACAGCAAAAGCAATGGGAACAAATGCCAAAATTGACAAATGGGATCTAATTAAAACTAAAGAGCTTCTGCACAGCAAAAGAAACTATCATCAGAGTTAACAGGCAACATACAGAATGGGAGAAAACTTTTGCAATCTATCCATCTGACAAAGGGCTAATATCCAGAATCTACGAAGAATTTCAGCAAATTTACAAGAAAAAACAAACAACCCTGTCAAAAAGTGGGCCAAGGATATGAACAAACCCTTCTCAAAAGAAAACATTTATGCAGTCAACAAACATATGAAAAAAAGCTCACTGGCCATTAGAAAAATGCAAATCAAAACCACAATGAGATACTATCTCATACCATTTAGAATGGTGATCATTAAAAAGTCAGGAAACAACAGATGCTGGAGAGGATGTGGAGAAATAGGAATGCTTTTACACAGTTTGTGGGAGTGTAAATTAGTTCAACCATTGTGGAAAACAGTGTGGCGATTCCTCAAAGATCTAGAACTAGAAATATCATTTGACCCACAATCCCATTACCAAGTATATACCCAAAGGATTATAAATCATCCTACTATAAAGACACATGCACACGTATGTTTATTGCAACACTGTTCACAATAGCAAAGACTTGGAACCAACCCAAATGCCCATCAATTATAGACTGGATAAAGAAAACGTGGTACTTATACACCATGGAATACTATGCAGCCATAAAAAAGGATGAGTTCATGTCCTTTGCAGGGATATGGATGAAGCTAGTAACCATCATTCTCAGCAAACTAACACAACAACAGAAAACCAAACGCTGCGTGTTCTCACTCATAAGTGGGGGTTGAACAAAGTTTGAATCTCTTAACACTAGTACTATTTTAAAGATGCTAAATCATACTGATGCTTAGTACCTCTTCAGTCTTTCAAACTCTAAGGTCACCTAGATAACCTAGATAACTGTTAATTTTGCAAGCTATAGGAGTCTCTATTACAGTCTTCTCTACCAGGCTGTATCCTTTATATAGTTAGAGATTGTTCTCAACCAGAGAAGAGCCATGTTTTCCATCTATATTCTTTGAATGAATGATATTAAAAGTATGTTTATTTTATAAAATTATATATAATAGATACTATTTATTAAATATAATAATAAAGACACATTAAATTCATAATTCAGGGGTATGAGAGTACCATCTTGGCAATATTCCATTTGGAAAGGAAGGACAGTCATTTTTAAAGTCAATATTCTGTCCTCTAGTCTGTATTTGTTTGAAAACTGCCATTCCATATATGCATTTAGTCAACCAGTTGTGCTGACTGAATAATATTTATTGGACATCTTATGTAAAACATCTGTTAGTTTCTGATACATTGCTGAATAAAATACAATTTCTGCTTTCAAAAACCTTTCATACTGTGATAACAGCCTGATAAGACAGATATAATTACATGTATACATGTAACACTAGTATACATGTAATATTATAATTATGGGCAAATGATAGAAAGTGTATATTAAGGTGAAAAAATGTGGCAACAAGTTTTCATAGAGAGGATAATTTCTGAGCTGAGTTGACAGAATACACAGAAGATCCTTAAGCTGAAAGAATAAGGGATCTTGTTTAAGTGGCAAAAATAACCGTACGTTTAGAGACGTGTGAAACGTCACGATGATGGGGAAGTATTAACAATTCTATAATCCAAGAATGCAAGTGTATGTGTAAGAAAAGGTGGAAGCTGATGAAAAACAGCAAAATAAGAAAGTGGATTAATAAATAGAGGCCACATCATGATTATTCCATCTCACATTTTTTGAAACCAGGCATACTAATTCTGGACAATAAAGACAGAGTGAACTCTGGTTGCTCAGCCATTACTTCTTTGCTCATGTCAACAATAATACCATGACCTGGCCAGGCATGGTGACTCGTGCCTGTAATCCCAGCACTTCAGGAGGCCGAGGCAAGCAGATCACCTGATGTCAGGCGTTCGAGACGAGCCTGACTAACATGGCAAAACCCTGTCTCTACTAAAAATACAAAATTATCCAGGTGTGGTGGTAGGCACCTGTAATCCCAGCTACTTGGGAGGCTGAGGCAGGAGAATCGCTTGAACCCGGGAGGTGGGCAACAAGAGTGAAACTCCGTCTCAAAAAAAAAAAAAAAAAAAAAAAACAACACAAAAACAAAAACAGAGCAAAACAACAAAAAAAGGCATGACCTTCTTTCATGATGCTCTAACTCTTTTACGTCTCCTAAATCTCACCTCAAACAGGACTCCTAGCCAATACCTGGCCACAACGTACATACTTCAGTCGGAACAATAAAACCAAGTAAAGCATAAAAGAAAGACAGTAAATCCCTATCCTATATCCTTAAAAATACAAAGTATTTTATATTCTTTCTAGAATTCCAGCAAATGTTAAATCATTTGCAAGAATTGTCTAAACACATGATTTGAAAGTTTTTCATGCTCTTTTGCTGGGTTAGAATTACTCTTTCCAGAAGCCTAACCAGGAGGTAGGGTTGGGAAGAGAACCGAGGCGAGGCTTGCTTGGGCATTGTGGAAGATTGAGGACCTGGCACTGTCTGCCTAGCTAGTAAAAGAAGCAAATGAAGAGGAGCTGCAATAGACACTAAGGCTTACGCATGTGATTTTGTTTATAGGTAACTATAGAAAGAATGAGCATGCTAAAGATATTAGAAAGGAATGAGAAAATCCAAAAGGAGGTAGGAAAAGATGATAGACTTCAGTCTTTAGGCTATGAAAAACAGCAGCTTACCTTTATTTGATGCTGTTGGTTACATAAGACAGACATTGTAAAGGTCAATTTTCACCAGAGAAGATTTAAGAAGCATTGGAGAAATATCTATTTATTAAATTATGTATTCCACAAACAGGAAATATGCTTTTAAAAATCATTTTAAATTGTTTTTGTCTCATAAAATCTAGCATAATTATTTGTATGTATTACGCTAATAGATAGTAACTAATTACCGTAGGAATAAAGCAATGCATTTTAAGACTGGATATATAGCTACAGGGTTTTCCATCAAACACAAACAATAATTTCTACAAAGATTTAAACTTCTAATGGAATAAAATAGAAAAAAAAGTATATATATCCTAGCATACAGGAGCAATTATTCTCACAATATAACTTTTATCACATAGAATAACTTATTTGAAGTGCTACATTACATGGGATACTCTAGAGGAAGTCTTTTTATATTTAACCAAAGATATGTATACCTGCTGTGTTATAAATATTTGTTTAAATTTAAGGGTATTGGCCATGAACAAAAAATGAATGGTCATTGAGAAATCTGTTATAATTGGGCATACATGATACAAGATTTGCCTGAGCACATTTTAGAACTCTGGAAAAATATAAACTATTTTTATTTTCCAGGGTTGTGACTGACAACATCTCATGGTTGACAGGTCAATCCTAATAAAACCATATATCTGACAATCTAGATGGCAGGCAGAGGATGGAGATCAATCTTTACTTAGAAAAGTTGATGGAATATGTCATAAACTGAGGACACAATAATACTGTGACCTTGTATATAATAATGAAAAACCCTTAAAGTTTAGTAACTTGATAAGTACCAAAATATTAAATACATTCTTCTGTATTTTGGATTAAATTATATGAAAATACTTAAATGTACCAGAATCAAGAACCCAGAAAATATAAACTTGCTGTAGAAATGACAAGAAAAGTAGAAATAGATTATTTACAGTGTATCTATTATATACAATATACAAATTCTAAAGAATGTTTGGGTAATTTTTATATCACTTTGAAATTTCTTAATCAAGAAGTGAAGTGATGACACCTCTGCAAAATTAAATTAACAGATAAGGTGGGTATTTTCTTTTCTTGTTTTCTTTTTTTTTTTTTTTTTTTTGAGACGGAGTCTCACTCTGTCACCCAGACTGGAGTGCAGTGACATGATCTCAGCTCACTGCAACCTCCACTCCTCTAGGTTTAAGCAATTCTCTGCCTCAGCCTCTGGAGTAGCTGGGATTACAAGTGTGTGCCACCATGCATGGCTAATTTTTTTTTGCATGTTTAGTAGAGGCGGGGTTTCACCATCTTGGCCAGGCTGGTCTTGAACTCCTGACTTCATGATCCACCTGCCTCAGCCTCCCAAAGTGCTGGGGTTGCAAGCGTGAGCCACCGCGCCCATCCCCTTGTTTTATTTCCTAGGAAGCAACATGACTTATTCAAGTGGGTAGCTCAATTAATTATTCAATGATAATCATAGAAATTATGATCATAGAAAATATTCAATACTTTTTCAGGTGAACATTCATTTGTCTTTTGCACATGCTCCTGTTAGATGTCATTAAAATATTGATAATAATCAAGTTATCATATCTTACCATCTGCAGTGCTTTTCAGATTTAGTCAGATTTTGAAGTAGCATTTTTCTGTTGAAAAAATTAAATAGGCTTATGTAAAATTATCTAGGAAATCACAAATTAAATGAATTTTATTTTAATTGTTTATACGTATGGAATACTTTCTATGAAAGTAATTAGAAAAACACTAGCAAAAACATTGTTTCAATATTGTATTTGTAAAATTGTTTCCCAAACTACCTTTTATTCTAAGAAATAACTAAGATAAAGAAGCTTACACTTAAATACTTTATTTTGATATAAAATTTTCCATTATTTGTTTTTTAGGTGAATTTATAACATAAAAACTAAACAAATTCTAAGTATTAGGAGAGGCTTTGGTTCTAATAATGGCAGAGTAACTTACATTGGACTAACATTGCTTCAGATAACATTTATATATCTTTAGCGAAAGTATAGAATTAAAAGAAAAATAATTTGAAAGCTTGAATGTAACTAAAACCAGGCAATAGTTGGAAGAGATGAAAAGGTAACTCACTCTTTTCTCACCTATTAGAGGAACATCAGTGACATGTACAAGAGTATAAATAGTAAACATCTATTCACCTGTATTAAAATAACCAGTCTGATCTTTTTAAAACTTTATTTTTTAATCCCAAAATAGTACATAAAATATTGTCTTGATAGTACAATATTCAATAAGTGCTCAAAAAGTGTTAGTTCCTGTTCATTCTTGAGAAACGTTTTGAAATTTTTCATGGTGACCAAAAATAAAATAAAACAAAAGTTGCCTGTTATGTGGGCATTTTGCTGACTTCTCACTTAGAAGAAGAGTTTATTCATTTTTTTTGACAAATTGTAAAATTTGCAGGAAGGTACTTGTTGGGAGGCATTAACAGTCAAAGGAGATCACTGTAGGAAGCATCATTCAGTAACATGTGAGAATCTGATTTATATAATTTTACACTGTTCTAGAAATTAGAGACATGATGTTGAAATTACTATATTGGTTAGATTATGCTTCAAAAGAATGAACTGTTTGGTCAAAGAGAAGGAAATTGAATAGTTTTACGTATTGGTTTTGACATCTTGGATTTCAAAAAAAAGCCCAATGGAGAAAGATATGATCTTTGGATGAAGAAACTTAAAATACATATGATTAGCAAAGTTCATTTCAGATACTTCAGGTAAAGCATAATTGTATCATCCATAACCAAAGTCATTAAAAAGGTTATGTATTTAAAAGTGTCTAAAATTTTGAAAGCTGAATTTCTCATACTATGATTGAGAAAGGCCTGATAGAGAACAATGAGTTTATATTAATAGTGATTGTATCAGGAGAGAATGTACATGTGTATCTAAATAAATGTGGTAACTATGACTAGATTAGAATATCTATGTCAAGAAATAATTGTTTCCAGAAGTCTCAAGCTAATTACAACATAAGGTAAATGAGTTATAAAGTTTAATTACAATGTAAGGTCAATTTTAAAATTTTAGTATTAATAACTAGAGATAGAATAATAGATCTCTTACAGGTAACCATGAAACTAGGCAGAACATATATTCATACTTTTAGAAGATCACCTCTGAAATATAGAACTTGAATATCATTTCCATCATTAACCATCTGACTGGATACCAAGAAGCAGTTTAAAATTATTTGCTAAATAAATATTTTCCCTTTAAATAACTATTTTCAAGAAATTTAAAAATCAAATAAATGTCACCTCCAGAATTACTTCTTTGCATACAGTGTTGAATACTACGCTCTTCTTTTTACAACTTCTACCTTGGTTTAACTCAATCCTCTTGCCTCAACCTGGTGGCTCTGAGAAGCTTGAGAAAAATGCAAAAATCTCAATTGGTCTCATTTTACATATAAAGCAAAATCCAAGTGGAAATTGGGCACTCCATACAATGCTAATCTTCCCATATTTCTTAGTATATGTGCTTTGTTTTCTCCACGAATTGAAATAAATATTTCACCTTTGTTCTTCTTTTTAACCATCCTATTTTATGCATTTTTCTTACTCTGAGTTTATGGTATTTATTCAAACGTCCATGAGTAAATAGAAACTTTCAGAAGATAATTTCCTCCACTTCTCACCATCAAATTTCCATATTTACCTGTATCTCTACCCATAAACTCTCCTCTCATTAGTTACAAAAGATGGCCTGTACTTATTTCTATTTCAGACCAGCTTTTTGACTCGTGTCCTTGATCCTATTCTCACTCATTGGCTCCAGAACTGTCCACTCACATGACTAATCTCTATCTTCAATTCTCCATCTCCGCTGTAGCGTTTTGTGACTTGGTGTTATGGTTTGCAAGTTTGTTCCCTCAAAACCTCATGTTGACATTTGATTCCCAATGTTGTAGGTGGGGTCTAATGAGAGGTATTTGGGTTATGGGCCAGATCCCTTATGGGTAGTTTAACAGCATTCTTTGGGTGGGGGGAGTGAATGAGTTCTCACTGTATTAATTCCCTTGAGAGCTGGTTGTTTTTAAAAAAACCCTGGAGCTTCCCTGCTCTCTCTCTTCTTTTCTTGTTATGTGATCTCTGCACACACTGGCTTTCTTTGCTTTCTGCCCTGAGTGGAAGTGAAGTGTCTCTGTTGTCTGGGGTATATACCCTGGCTCTTGGTCTTGGCCGAGAAAGGATTCAGGACATATACCCCCACATGACGAGTGGGTTTTGGAGCAGAAAGTTTAATGGAAAGAGAAGAAAAGCGAGAGAAATGGTGTCCTCATGTTGAGAAAACTCAAAAGAGGGTCTCTGGTTTTTGGTGGAATGCAACTGGTTTTGCACAGAGGCTGGAGGAGGCGGTGATTGATGTACACAGGGACTAGTGGATTGGTTTGACCAGGTGTGCCTTCTACACAGCCTGCAAAAAGACTGGCCGTCCCACACATGTGGTTTTATCTGGAGGCTGGCATGACACCTGGAACACCTGGTGATAAGGAAAAGAGGGTGGGAGCCACCATATTGGGTGGACCTGGCTTCTAGCTGCCGATATTTGCATATCAGTGCTTTCAGGTCTGGTTATTCAAGCCCCTTTCTGATAGAGAAGACATGGTTTGGGAGTTGCTTTTTTATTAAAGGAAAGTTCCACTGGGAACTTTCACCCTTTCTAGCTGCCGAAAAATTATTTCTTAGTAACACCTGTAATAGAAGCAGCCTAAGGCGTCTCACCAGACGCAGATGGCCAATATTCCATTTTATAGATTATTAGAGATGTGAACCAAATAAACCTTTTTCTTTATAAATTACCCAGCCACAGGTATTCCTTTATAGCAACACAAAACAGACCAAAATACATGAGAAGTAAGAACATTTCTGCCTTACATGACAGAGGCCCTTCTAGTCATTATTATGTGACACTCTTGACTGCGTCTGGTAGAAAATAGAGGTATTTCATAAACGATTATGAAGTAGTCAAACTTCCACAAAATTTGGGCCAATTTATTTATTCGAGAGATATTTGCATAAGTTTCAACAAGGTGGAGGAAACAAATCTTGATTCTGACTCTATAAAAAGAGAAGTGTTTGCTATTAGAAATATTTCTATTAGAGGATACAGAAATCACACATCTCAGTATAATACATTTAATAACGAAAGACATTAATGTGATGAAATTGCTGACATTCACCTCAATTATAAAATGTAGAGAAGTTTTAGCAGTACTTTAAAAGAAATACTTGATCAGACCAGGACATGATGTAATAACAATGAAATATGTACATCCCTATACTTATCTATCCTTCCTAGAATATGGGGAGGGAGTTGAGGGGAAGTCTTCAATTAATAGACTTTTGAAAAATTCAAAGAACCTCATCAGCCAAAACATAAGAAAATAATGCAGTTACTTTATTAATGTTAACTATTATTGTTAAAAATAAAAACATAAAAATAAATTTGTTGAAAATACTGTCTCTTGGAATGCCGACTTTTTAAATGTATTTCATTATAATAAGAATCTATTAATTACATTAATTACTTTGTGAACTAGAAAGTTGTTTCCCACCTTGTTTTTGATTGGAAAAATAATCTGGAAACACATTACTGTTTACATATCACTTGCTATAATAGGTCCCATATTCTTGAACACGATACTTCTCTGACTACTACCAAGTAAATATTGTCCCCTTTTAGAATAAATTTTTTTTAAAGGACTCAGAGACAATTTCCCCATTCATCCACTGCACATTCTCTTCAATCTCCTCCATTCATCCTTGTCACTACACCTCTGAAATTTATTATAGGGTCACCAATGTGCACCATATTGTCTATTCAAGTCTATTACCCATATTCAACTTTCCCACCAGCATTCACACAGTTAACACTCTTATTCTAGAAATATTGGCATTGGTTTCCATGTTACCACACTCTCTCAATATCCCTCAAGGATTGCCAGCTGATGACTCTTTGTACCTTTGCTCTTCTGTCTACTCCAGACCACAAAGTGATGGAGAACAACTGTTTTCAGTTCCTGTCATTTTTCTCTTCTCAAACAACACTTTCCCAATAGGTGAATTTATTTATTTTTTTCTCCTCAGACACACTTTATCATCACTTAATGTCAGTAGCATAACTTGACAAAGTTTTCATCACTGAGATTAATTTATTAATTCCAATATTTGGCCTTGAATTTTGAATATTAAATTCTGGTGTTTCTCCACTCACAAATTGCTTTTGTGTGTTTCATACAACATAGTTAATACTACTTCAATTTACCCAGTTTCTCAGACCAGAACACTAGGCTTTCTCCTTGATCCTTCCAGTCATTGTAACCTTATGCAATCTTGCTATTTATTCTTTCAGAAAGTATCCAAACTGGACTATTTCTTAAAACAGTACTGCCTGGATCCTACTAAAGTATCTAACATCTTTTACATAAACTTTCCAGTAACCTGCGAACAGTTCTAAAACATTCTCTTTTTCCCAAAACTATTGATGACGTGCAAGACAGCTGCAGTAATCTTCACATTCTAATTCAGATCACAGATATTATCCAGCATAAAACTCAATGATTATTTCCCATTACTCAAAATAAGGTATAAACTCTTTATCTCCTCCCACCTTATATTTTCCTGTCTTTACTCTCTTCTTCTGAAACTTACCCTTATTCATTTTGTTCCAACCATGTAAGCCTTCTCACATTTTCTCTAATGGGTTATCCCTATTTCCATTATTTTTTCTTTTCCTCTTCCTGAAAAACACTTGACTCATAACTTCTGATAGCCTGCTCCTTTTTATCATTCAAGTATCAGCTCAATAGCCCCTTTTAGAGAGACCATCTTGTCTACCCTATCTAATTTCCTGCCCAGTCATATCTGTCTCCTCAATCCACTTTATTTTCTTCAAAGTGTAATCACCATCAAAAATTACATTTTCTTGATTCAGGTTATTTTTTCATCCAAAGATGCCTTAAGTTTTCTGCCATTTCTATCATCTCCCTTTGTTCTTCCTCTTTCAACTATTTTCTAAATCTGATCAAAATGCTGCTAGAAGTTTATACCTGAGTTTCTCTGTATAAAAGAAAAAAAGATGAAAAAAAATAGCTGAACATTTTCTCACTAATTTGGCATATAAAGAGCTTTTTTTTTTTTTTACTTTTTTCCCCTCAAGGACTTATTTGTTATTAGTATTCTGAATTTTAAAAAGAACATGTATATACGTGTGTGTGTGAGAGAGAAAGAGAGAGTGTGTTAACTGTATCATTTGTATGTCTTCATTTAAGTGTGAAATATTATTAAACATCTTTGAAGAGGGTATGTGTAGAAAGTAATCTCAATGCAACACCTTACTTTTAAAGCTTTATATATGGAATACATATTTTTATCATTGATATCTGATTTATGAAATATTGCTACGTCCTCAGATAGTACAAATATAAATCAATTTGTAGATACAAATTTATTTAAAATTTACTTTCTCTTATTTTTGTGAGTTACATAGCTACTAGGAAATCAAAGACATTTATTTTCACAATGATTCCAGAGGGAGTTAAATGTTCTTAATTTATGTAGATGAGCCTTTAATATATCCTTAAGAATATATAAAAGAGATGAGAATTAAACAATTCTCATCAATGGAGCATCAAGAGTTTATTTTTATTATCAGCAAATACCATACTTCAAATTCAAGTACTATAAAATTAATAAGATTATTATTTATTGTTTATGTACATTTTCTCATCACCTAAACCATAATAGATACTTCAAAAAAATCAATGAATGAAGAGAATTTCTCATCTTAAAATTAACTAAAATTACCAGTCTCCACATATTACCTTGGTAGTACTAAATGTGGACCACTTATTTTGATTAAAATGTTAGAAATAACAAAACAAATTTGTTGAACATTTATATAATAGGAGCTCTTATAATGTCTTTTTATTATTTATGAGACAGTGTCTTGCTCTGTAACCCAGGCTGAAGTGCAATGGTACAACTGTGGCTCCCTGCAGCCTTGACATCTTGGGCGCAAGTGATCCTCCCACCTCAGCATCACAAGTAACTGAGATATTACATTAATTAACTTACATCAATAATCCTTCTGCATCTGTCGAAATATTTTGTCATATTTATTTAGTGAAAGAATACTTAGCAACACGAAAGGAAGGAACTACTAATTGATGTAATGATAGATAAAAGTCAAAAAATAAGTTAAAAGAAGCCGGATACTAAATAACATAAACTACATGAGTTCATATATACTTTATGTAAGGGGCAACTTTTTGACAAAATTACTCTAAGGGATTAAAAGTCAGAAAGTTGCAGTGGGTGGAAAGAAGGATCAACTTCAAAGGGACACAGGCAAACTTTCTGAGGTGATGGAAATATTCTATCTACATCTTGTTTTGGGTGATATTGCATAGATACAGACAGTAGTAAAAACTCATCGAATTAAATACAATCCATGCATTGATGTAACAGTCCCAGTTTTCTGCTTGGGAGACCTAGACAGACCGGGAGACTCTTCACATTTCTTCCTGCCTACGGTTTATTTTAATAAACTGCAATACTCATGTAAAAAAAATCTGAGAAAAATATGCATTATAGAAGATAGGGTTAAAGAGTATGTATTGCTTTAAAAATTTAAAAATAATGTGGCATGACCTTGTACAGGAATTTTGTCTCCTAGGGATATATGTTAGGGAAACCATGTGTGTATAGAACAGATCTGTACACGAATATTAAGAGTGATAATATTGACAGAAGCAGAAACTAAGAAGAAATATGTTGCATGTCTATCAACAGGAAGATGGATGAATAAAACGTGAAATATTTAGACAATATAATTTTTATTGCTTAAAAAACAAATGAATTATAGCAAAACACTAAAACTTGGACACTTGTACTATATTTAATGTTGCGTGAAAAAGCAATTAACGTAAATACTAAAATGTTTAAAGTTTAAAAAATAACCTACATTAAACATTGTATTGCATGGGATGCATACATGTGAGTGATACATGTATAAAATTAAAAGAAAGGTAATGACAAATACAAAATTTAATAACATATTGTGACCGCCTGTTGGATTAGATAGAAGAATTTAATGGACAGCAATACAAAAGTAAATGACAGGATTTTGATATTTCTTAGGCTGAGTGGTGGCTTAGCAGCTGTTCATTTTATTACCATATTTTACGGTATACATATATATTATATTCTTTTATATATGTATTATATAATGCAATTTTTAAAATGTGTAGTTAATTTATAATGTGTAAGATTTTTGAGCCGCAACACAAGAAAGATGGCGGAACAAGACCAAAGAAAAATCCCTTTGGCTCCAGAAAATCTCCTGAAAAAGAGGGAGGCTTATCAAGCCCTCATAGCCACCCAGGCAAAGCAGGCATTTTGACAAAGGAGCACAAGAAAGGAAAAGGGCTCAGGTTTAAGCAACTGGAATCATTCCTGCATGATTCCTGAAGGCAGAAATGTGACAAGGTGCATCTCAGACGGCTAGAAGTGAAACCTCATACCTCGGAATTGCCAGATGAACATTCCTTGGCCTTTGTTGTAGGCATGGAAAGGATTGATGGTGTGAGTTTACTGGTGCAGAGAACCCATTGCAAGACCTCACTTAAGGAAAAATGTTAGTGGTGTCTTTGTAAATGTCACCCCCCAGAACCTAAAAATGCTGCTTTTAGTGGAACCTTATGGACCTGAGGGTTTCAAAATCTGAAATTCGTCCAGGAACTCATTTTGAAACGTGGACAAGCCAAGGTCAAGAATAAGACCATTCCTCTAACAGACAACATAGTGATTGAGGAGCACTTGGGGAAGTTTGGTGTCATTTGCTTGGAAGACTTCATTCATGAAATTGCCTTTTCGGAGAAGCATTTCCAGGAGATCTCATGGTTCTTGCACCGTTTCCACCTCTCAGTGGCCTGTCATGCTACCAAAAATGCATGGGCTTCCTCAAGGAGATGGGCTCACCTGGCTATCAGGGTGAATGCACCAATCAGCTCATCCACCAACTGAGCTAGACTCAGGTGCTAAACTGCAGTCAATTTTTATCAGGGAAGTGGAAGCATGCGTTTTTGTTTTGGGGGGAATTTTTGTCAAGCATCTTCAAAGAAAATTATTTCCTGCTTTAATCTTCAAAAACTAGAAAGGAAGGGTCAAAGAGAAGACAGTAGGTTATTTTCATGGCAAGCACGTCTCATCGCAGTCCAGTTCCAAGGAAAAATTCCAGTGTTTTCTACATTGGCTGCCACCTCCTCTGAAATCAGCACATTCCATGGAGGAAGGAGTCCGGCTTTGTTGCATCCTCTCTCCTAGGATTTAATGTTGGTCAATGAATAACTCTAGCATTTGAACAAGGCTTCCTAAGACTCTGGCAGCAGTTGATCTAGTCCAGGTACATAATTCAATCTGGAGATACCTGGGGCCTCGTTCTGAAAAAGGCTTGACATACACATAGGAAAAAAGGCACATAAATAAATGTTCACTTGTTTCTGCTGTTAAAAAAAAGAGATTTTTATCATCTGATTGACAATGAGAATAGTGAAAATATTGAATTGGTTGGGGGTTGTTCGCAAATTTTTGTGGAAATAATGTATAAAGGAAATTAGAAAATGAAAAGTATATTGGCACAGTTATATGTTTGAGTTTTGAGAAGAACCTAGAAGAAAATTCAGATACTACATTTTATGCAAATGATACTTCTCAACAAAGAGTTGTCTGTTTCCTGTTGGAACACATAGAATGTTGTCCTCTTTCCTGACAGTCCAATTTATTAAGAGTAAAGGCATAAATTCCATTTTTGTGTCTTTTAAAGTTTGAAGCCTTAGTGCTTATTAAGACTAAGTCTAGTAAATAATGCTTTACCTAGAAATTTTAAAATAGGTTAGATTATTTCTTGGAGAAAACAAGTCTTTCTGAAAATAAAATTATTAAAGAATACCCTTCAGATAAACTTTCCTTCACCTCATTTACTTTTCTATTTCTCTGTTTAATTAATTTATCCAAAGAAATTATCACTTTAGCAATGATTCTGATAAATTAATTTAAAATCTTTATTTCATCTTGCCTTCTAATTCAACTTTTATTAGTTCTAAGTGAATTAGAGAAATAAAACTAAGGGGGAAACATTTGCTTAGCCATTGATATTTCATTAGTGCATTGTTATTATGTTTTATTTATATTACATAATTTACTCAGCAAAAATTATGTACTCCAATCCTTTTGTCTGGAATTGTAACAAAACTGGAATTCTGACACATAACTATTTTATTTCATCTATACTCATTAAAAGACCAAGGCAGACAAGAAAAACTGTATTTTAAATAATATTAGGTTTTTATAATTTGGGACTAAAGATATTCAATAATAAATTTTAAAAATATACTTTTTATCTAGATTTTAAGACAAAAGTATTATCCACGTATATCACTGCATGACCCTAAAAGATTTCTGAATCCATACAACTAAAAAGAGGCCAAATATCAAAGGGATATCAAATACGATGGCAGCTTTTTCTCTGCCATTACTGACAACAGCTTCCAAATCTTTTCAGCCCTAAAGCTTTGGAGATCAAAGAACTATCATAAAGGCTCCTGACACATAAGTGTGATCTCTTTAAACAGTATACTAATCCAGGCAAGAAATATACAGTGAAATAATCCATGTTCCTATATTCAGTGTTTTGGGTAGATACACCTGCTTATTTAAGTTGTATCACTGAGGAGTTTTCAAGCATTCACCTCGCTACTCATTTATATCATATTATTGAGAGAGAAAAAAATGACAGAATAGTTTTGAGCACTTTGTCTGCACAATCACCTTCACATCTTTTTGTCCTATGCTTTTCTCAGATTTTAAAAATAAACTCTGAGACAGACAATTATGTCCTTATTGTGGATTTTAGTAGTATATATGTGTTAGTTATATTTTATTATTTAAGCTAATTTTACTTCCAATTTACAAATGTACTTTGACCAAATTCCACATCCCCTTGCCCAGTTATAGTCCATTTCTCAATCCTGAGTTAGTACTCACAGTTTATAACCCGTTTGCCTTTATCATACTCTCCATTTTCTTCAATTACCATATGTAAATGTTAGATTTTCTAGGTTCTTGCATTTATAAAGACATTTTCATTGCCTCAATTTATGAAAGAGAATTTGGCTGGATATTAATTTCATGTGTCATAAACTTTGTTATTTAAAGATCTGATAACATTCTTATATAAATATTCCATATATTCTTACATAAATATTGTTGAGAAATCACCAATCCAGTACTTGTTCATTTGATAAAAAAAATCTTTACTTGATATATTATGATATTTTTATCCAACTATGTAAAAATGTATGTGTGATATATTTTCAGGCCCTCTAAAGATCTCAATTGCTTTTTGGGGGAAATATAGTAATAAATGGCTTCTTAAAAAGGAGGCTCCTTAATCATCTTGGAAATGTTTGTTTTATAGCTTTCATTGTGATTACACTTATTCATTTTTCTAAAGTGCCTGTGTTCTCATGTTAGGTTTCTGCTTTTTTCCATATAGATCACCTCATCCATCCTTCTTTTCAGAAAGATTTTCTACTTGCATTTAGAGAGATCTCTTCTGCATGTTTCTGATTCATATTTTATGTATCAGTATTAATTTTACAACTTATGTTTTTTAATTTTTCTATTGGGCGTTTTAGATCATTGGTGCTTTCTGTATACCGTTTCCAATTTTCACTTATCTTGGCTCCTTACCTTACAGTATATTCTCTTTAAATGGTTAGTTCTTAGCCAGGTGTGGTGGTGCACATGCTCAAATAAGAACAAATTATTCCAAACCCTATGTTCTAGTAGAAACTTGATAAATATTGTTCTGAGCCCCTCTCTCTTCCAATTTGATGAGACTTAAATATTTTAGTTCATCCTGGATATGTACGTTAAATGAAAAACTCTTGGGCCAACATCCAAATTTTAATGTTTAGGTTATCTGATAAATTGTGATGAAAATATTATTGTTTCCTCAATGTTTCGCTATTTGACCCTATTATCAGATGGTAGACATCGATTTGTATTTCTTTCTGATCTCTACCGATTTTTTGCCTTACATTCAGTTCTGCATATGAAGTATATTTTATGGGAAGCAATATCTTACCAGTGTCTTTGCTGATAGTTGCAAATTTAGAAAAAAATATTTGGGGATGAGATAAATAGTGAAATGAAAAGAAAAATTCAGTTTGCTCCAAAGAGCACTCACTGTACAACAGAAAGAAACCTGAACCATTTTGAACTTGGTACAAGATTTTATTTTTGAAATGAGGAGACAAGATTTGTTGCTCAAATGGTCTACATTCAGGTTCTTGGTTAATAATTAGTATTGAAAAGTGCCTCATTCATTTTTATACCATGTCAAACAGGCTTACCTTTTTCTATTTCACTGGTATTGTGAGTCAGCATCAGGTTAACTCTCAATCCTGTTTAAACATTATTGCAGTTATGCTTCCTCTCTTCTTGAATATCTAAATGGCAATTGTAATATACTATGTTAGAAACTTCTGGTCACACACCAAATTACCAGGACGTGTATGTAATTTTCCAAAGTTTGTTAACTTGGAAATTAGCTAGATTATTTTTATAGCCTCCCCCTCTTTTTTTTGACCAATGATCTACTTTAGCTAGATAGAGTCAAATACATTCAAATATTAATATAGAATTTCTTTTCTGAACCTAACCAAATGGTCTCTTTCCTTTTACATTTGGGCTAGCCTCTTCTACTGCAGTAATTTTATCTGTTTTTAATGATAGTTAATTGTTCCATCTGTTAAATCTCAATACACTTATTCTTACCTACACCTCATACCTATGGTAATATGCACAACATATTATATTTTTCTAGTCATTCTTCTGTCTTCTTCTTAATAATTTTAAACATTCTGTCAGGGAAAAAAGCTGACAATAATTTTTATGCTCACACTGCCTAATACTGTGCTTGGTGCTTATAAAAAGAATAAATTAAATCCTTTGTCAATTGCTTGAGTTCCTCATACCTAACTTAAAATAGCATACTAAAAACAACATTATAGGTAGTTTCCAATGATACCAACATTTACAAAAATGTATACAGTATACATTTATATAAATGTATAATTTCAAAGTGTTTGCAGTATTGCAATAATAATTTCAAAGTGTTTCCTGATTTCTTTTGATTTGTTCTTATGCCTTTCGTACCACTGAATACAATTTGTATTTAATCATGCAAAAATACTGCAGGATGTTGTTTCAATATAGTGCTTCATTGCAAAACTCTTGACTTCATGTTTGTACCATAACCATTTAACATTCCATTCAAATTTGAAGGTTGTAACTTTTAAAATTTATTACTGTAATAAATAAAGCTGAGTTTCCTTTTTATTTCATTAAGCAAAAGCATAAAAAGATTCTAAGTGAATCCAATTTGTGTGGCTCCTACTGTTATATTCTCAGAAATAGTCATTGCAAAAGTTTTAGTGAGTATAAATTTAGTTCCAAGTGGTTTAAGTCGTAGAAATTTAAGCAAAATAAAATACTTAGTATTATGTTCCTTGCTAAGGTTTCTGTTTGTTCCAAGGTATAAAAGCAATACTTTTACATCTCATTGGAAATTCTGAAATTTTGATTCATTCTAAAGGAGCAGTTAAATGGTGTCGTGCTTTTTAAATATAGAGAAGAACAGGATTGTAATTACTTTTCCCAGTGATATTCAGATGTGTGCCTTTAGGAAGATAAATCATTTCACAGAAATACTCTTGCTTACACATTTTTCCTCAGGTTGTATTTCAGAATTTTCTATTTACACAATTTCTGTGCTTCCGACCTTCTCCTTGACCTACTATCACCATGGGCACACTGTTATCTGCATCAGACCAATCTTATTCAACTTAATGTAACAAAGTTGTGAATTGTTTTTAGTTGCCATGGACCCCCAGATTGAAGGTCATCTAGGCTGAGTATGCTCAGATGAAGCAACTGTGTAATCACAGGGGAGGACCTAAGTTTTGGGACAAAGGAGCGAGACAGAATCAAGAAACAAACACCATTTAGCAGGATCCAAGATCCAATCAGACCAAGATTTAGAGTTACCCCATGGCAGAATCCAATCAGGCCATGCCTCCTGGCATCTCCTTATTGTAAGATCCAATCAGATTATACCTCAGTGCCCTGTGCTTAAAAAACCCAACCCAAATCCCAGCCGAGGAGACAGATTTTAGCATTTTATCTTATCTCCTTGCCAGTTGACTCACAATAAAGCTTTTCTTTTTTCAAAAGCCAATGCCATGAGATTGGCCTCTATGTGCACCAGGCAGCAAGTCCATTTATTACTCAGTAGTAACATTAATATTCCAAGTTTGTTTTACGTAGTGTTCACAATGAAACTAAAACCTGAACTCTTTTGTTAGTAATATTTTATTTTTTTAGAAATAAAACTAAACTGGATTAGAATGAATTGTTCAAACATGACAACATATGGTTTTATAATACATTATCTAAATTTGAACTTCTAAAGACTCAGCCAGAGACTTTCTGTAAAGTAAAACTAAAGAATTCTTAAGTAACAAACTACATTTGTATTTTGATCAGGACTTTAAATAATTGTAAGCTTACTTTTCCTTAAATATTTTAAAGCCATTAGAATAAAAAACATACAGTTAACATAATAAGGAATTCTTGTCTGTTTCTATATAGTAAAAATGTTACTTAGGCTTTAAAGTTTCCTGCAAACTAAATGAGTGCAAATTATTATGAGTTACTACTGAAAAGATTCTAACATACCATTTAGATAAATAATGCACTAGGGACAAAAGTATTTAAAGAATATTAGGGTGTCCCTTTAATGGTAAATAAAATAAGGTTTTGGAGATAATTAAGGTACCAACTATGTATATGCATTTATGTATGTGTGTATATGAATACTTAGAAAATAGATAAACCAGGGAAGAAACAAACACCAGGAAAAAGTGGAAAAAAAGAAAGAGAATGAATTATTATCATGTAGTATCAAAATAGACTCATCTTGAACTTGTTTTCCTAATTTTGCAGTTGTACATTCTTCCCTGTTAACTATTTTTTTCTGGGATTAATTTTCCATAGTGTAAAATAATAGAATATTCTTCCATGATACCTTCAAAATCCCAATGAATTTTTTAACTTCAGTAATATTTGAATATTTTTGGAAATTTAACATATTTTATTTAAATGTCCTATATTGTTAAATAGTTATTACATGTATTCAATATTATTAAACATTAAAAAGTTTAAGAGAGTTTAATACATAGTATTCAATCATACGACTGTACAACCAACCATTTGTTATTATGTTTATGTAATTACCAAAGGCCAAGAAATAATTTAAATAAGATAAATATGAAAGTATAATATATAGAATGAAATAAATGTCTATGAGTTTATTCTAATGATTTAAATAAATAAGTGGTATGTATTTTTTTTTGACAGAGTCTTGCTCTGTCACCAGGCTGGAGTGCAGTGGCACAATCTCAGCTCACTGCAACCTCTACCTCCTGGGTTCAAGCGATTCTCCAACCTCAGCCTCCCTAATAGCTGGGACTACAGGTGCGAGACACCATGCCCAGCCAATTATTGTATTTTCAGTAGAGATGGGGTTTCACCATATTGGCCAGGATGATCTCGATCTCCAGACCCCAGGATCCACCCCACTCAGCCTCCCAAAGTGCTGGGACCACAGGTGTGAGCCACCATGCCCGGCCAATAAGTGAGAAAATTATTGAGCATACATATGAGAAAAAATATGATATTGGCATATATTCAAATTACCTCTCCTAAAGTATTTATTAATTACAAAGGAAAAACCTAATACTTTTATTGTGAAGAAATCTTGGCCAGGTACAGTGTCTCACGCCTGTAATCCCAGTTCTTTGGGAGGCCGAGGAGGGCAGATCACAAGGTCAGGAGATTGAGACCATCTGGCCAACATGGTGAAACCCAATCTCTACTTAAAAATACAAAAAATTAGCTGGGCATGGTGGCATGTGCCTGTAATCCCAGCTACTCGGGAGGCTGAGGCAGGGGAATCGCTTGAACCTGGGAGGCGGAGGTTGCAGTGAGCTGAGATCATGCCACTGCACTCCAGCCTGGCGACAGAGCAAGACTCGTCACAAAAACAAACCAACCAAAAAAAATTGCATAATTTCCTCAACCAATTGAACAGGATAACAATAATAATAAATACCAACACCCTGTATTCCCTGATGTGATATACTAAGACCATCACTTCTATGATGATCTTGCCTAAAGGGCACAATCTCAGTCTAATTATGGGAGAATATCCCATAGGAAGGACAGCCCACCAAATTAACAACAACAACAAAAACCTAACCATTATTTTTCAGAAATGTCAGTCATTAAATACAAAGAATAACTAAGGATTGACACTGATTAGAAGAGACTAAGGAGAAATTAAAACTAAATGTAACACAGAAGGCTGCTTTGGATTCCAGTAGAAAAACAAAAGGCCATGAGTGAAGAAACCCGGTAACCTTGAAAAAAAAGACTATAAAATCTTTCCTCTGTATCCAAGAGGGATTGTTTCCAGGACCTCGGCAGATACCACAATGACCACATGCTCAAGTCCCTTATGTAAAATGGCATACTACTGGCTTATAATATCGGCAAATCCTCCTCTATACTTTAAATCATAGCTAGATTACATATAACACCTAATTCAATGCATATGCTATATAAATAGTTGTTATGTTGGATTGGTTCCTTATTTGTATTTTTTATGATTGTATTGCTATTTTTTGGTTTTGTTTTCTGAATATCTTTCATATGTGTTTGTTCCAGTCCAAGGATGTGGAAGGTCAACTGTAGCTTAATTAATAATATTATATAAATGTTAATTTCTTTGTTGAAAAAATGGTAGTATAGTTAAGTAAAGTGTTAGTGTTAGCAGCCTTTTTGTAAGCCTAAAGTTCTATTTGTGTATATATATTCTATCTATATTTTCTATTATATAATGTAAATGACATTTTATATATTTAGAATGTACTATGTATACTATATGTAATACATATATCATCCAAAATGAATATATACATATAAGAGCCAAAAGCTATCTACGTATCTTTAAAGTTAATTTAAAATTAATTAATAGAAAATACAATTTAAAATTCAAGTTTTCAGTCACACAAGCCATGTTTCAAGTGCTCCATATGTTAATATGGCTAGTAACTACTGCATTGGACATCACAGATTATGTAACACTTCCATCAATACAAAAAATTCTATTCTACAGAGATGCTCTGAAACATAAGATCTTATGTAGGCCACTTCGAATAGTGAATTGAATTATTAAAGCAATTTCATAGAATATCATCAATCTGCACACAGCTATTTTTAGCCTTCTAATCCCTCAGTGGACTCCATGGGAAAATTTGACTTGAGTACTATGATCTCCCTACTGTTTTATAAATGGGCCATGTCTACTTTAGTACTTTTGTATATATGCCATTTGCACAGTATTTGACTATCAAAAAAGAACTTTTATTTAGAAAAACAAATTATCTAAATCTAGTTGAACAAGAGTAGCATGCTCCAAGAAATACGTTTGTGTATGGGGGTGGGGAGGTAAGGGAAGAAGGTGCATGGTAAAAAGACAACTTAAGAGATAACAACCAAGAAGGAAGTGGTGCTAACTCTCTTGTTCTTTTTGGCTTCATTTCACACAACTAGGTCAAATTAATGCTGGGGATGGATGTTTAATGATGAATGTGGATATCAATTGTTCCCAGTATAATTTATTGACTATTTTAATCCATTGATGTCCCCACCTCCAGTTCAAAGTATAATTAGAGAATGACTTTCTAATAATTTTGGAACAGAATAAACATAAGACAACTATTGCAATGCTATTTTGTGATGAAGCCTCAGGTATTTATGATACTCCTCCTCTTGACTTTTGTCCATAGGGACTATGAATTTTTCCAGTTTATGCTAATCTTCTTCTCTAAAGGCTATTACTTCAGAAGAAGGAGCTGGTGCTCTTTTCTCTTTCAAGGAATCACTTACAGAATTGACACATAACTATTACCCTTCAATTTGTTTTCTTTTCTTTGGGTAACTACTAAGTTAGTAGTAACTAATGAATTTTTTTAAGTACTAACAACTCTTGATGACCAGTGAGGTTAGCATTCTTATTTCTGATTTACTCAAAAATACCAACTTTTAAGCAGTTTTTCTCTCTCTCATTCTCTCATTAAGAGAGGAGACATAACTTATGTAGGAAATTTCCTAGAAGTAGGCTGTTAGATTTATTTCTTCATTCTGTAATTTTAGGTAATTACAAACAGAACTTTAAAAATTTCACATTAACCAACTAATTACATGTGCTCTTTGTTGAATCAATGAATGAGAGCACATTGATCTTAATGAGTAAACAATGTGTAAATAAACATGTATTTAAAATAAATATAACTATAATGCATTTCACAGGTTGTTAATTTTTTATAGTTGTATTTATATATATGAGCAAAACTGTTTAAAATGTAAAATTGTTTAGGTTCTTGTTTATATATATATACACACCACAAACACACATACTATATACGTATACACACACACATACTATAGACATATACACACACATACTATAGACAGTATATATTCTTTTTACTATATATATGGTGTATATGCATGTACATTCCTATATATATATAGCTATTACTATGTACATAAAGTAACAAGAACCTAAACAATTTTTACTAGAATAATAAGGATGTTTATATGTACTTTAATTTTATCAATAATGTCTTGTTTACTTATGGGATTTAAATATCTTGTGAGTCATAAAGTCAATGTTTAAATATTTATATAAAATTAAAAGCAAGCAAGACATATTTTACCTAACAGATTTAATTTTAATTATTCAGAATATGCTACTAAGATGTTGATTTTATTTGGTTCGTAATTATGTATTGTTCTGCTTTAAATGTTTAAATGTGGTATCTGTATTTTTCCCATTTGTGATTACTAAAAAGGAAAAAGAGTATAAACCATTACAAATTCCAGTCACAATTCTTTGCTGACATGATCCATTTATGTTCAATAATTCACCTCTCTTGTGTCACTCAGACAAACTTGGTATTTATATCTCCTAGTTACTTGACATTCATCAGGTCTTGTTCTCTTCTTGGTCAGAGATTGAGGAAAGAAAAATAGTCGTAAATACGTGAGGCTCTGTCATGAATACACAAAGAACACTATTCACTATAAAAATGCACTGCGTCTGAAGCATCAGATGCAAAGTACTCATATAAAGCATTCAGAGAGAGAGTGAGTGAGAAAGGAAGAGAAAGATTGAAACTGTTCAGTTTGGGGGTGAAAAATGAACTGTCGGAAGTAACTTAAAGAACAAGCCAGTGACAAACATGGTTCTGTGAAAGTGCTGTATAACTTAGGCATCATTTTCTTTACAGTCCTCCCATTAAAATATCCACCATCTCATTCCATATTGTAAGGGGGGAAGTGAAAGCACAAGTTTCTCTACCCAGCATAAAGAGCCTCACACTTTCCTCCTTGGCCTAATGGAAGACCTCAGCAATAGAAGTACCAGACAGCTTTCATGGTTATTAGCCTCCATTCCAGATGACATTTAAAAAATTCCTTATTAGGCTATTATATAGAAAAGAACTACTACCTT
The DNA here is from genome assembly GCF_003255815.1 of Theropithecus gelada. Lineage (NCBI taxonomy): Eukaryota > Metazoa > Chordata > Mammalia > Primates > Cercopithecidae > Theropithecus > Theropithecus gelada. The sequence continues at coordinate 29,072,651 of NC_037685.1, read as the reverse complement.
TCCATTAGTCACTATATATTCTAACTAGCCCAATTGGTCTCCAATATGATAAATAAATGAATAATTAGAAAACATTTAAGCAATCCTTATCATCAATAATGTAAATGAAAAAAACTATTCATTCAAAATTATTTAGTCCTGTGAAACAGTTACTGAGATTACTTTTATTACTTCATCAAATCTTCAAAACATCCTTATAAGTTAGATATTATTATTATTATAAATTTTAGATTAAGGAAACTGAAACTGAAACTAGCAGAGAAAATAAATGAAGGCAGCTTTCAATATATTTCTGTCTGATTGCAGAAGCCAATTTAATAATCTGATTGTACCACTGCTTTAATAATTTTTTAAATGGCATCATTATTCGTATTTCCTCTCATAAGAATATAATAAAAATGAAAAATACCCATCAGAACAAATTTCAAACCCTCAAATACCTGAAAAAATTGTCTTTTACATAATTCATGAAGTCCTAAGGTTGTAATATATTCCAATAACATATTTTGGAAAACTGTTCTCCAGATAATATATATTATCTAGAAAATATTAAGATATGTAGTTGAAGGTCTGAAGAAAGTTCATTATCCTCACTGAGATCATTATTAAGGCAGGCTAATAAAATGAGGATCTGACTGACAAGCCACACATCACTACATTTTGGTCTTTTTTGTTATAATGAATATTTTTGTTTTAGGGGAAAAAAGCCCACTACACACTTGCTTGTCAAGTATATCTTTAATTAACCAATTGCATCTTTTACTACACTAACATTGAATTTCAAATGTTCTTCTCAGAATGTTAGCATCTATTCTCCATATATCTCATGCCTTCCTAGTATGAATTATTTTCAAAATTATATTGATCTCCTAAGTGATCTTGGATCGCTGCAAACTCTGCCTCCTGAGTTCAAGTGATCCTCCTTCCTCAGCCTCTCAAGTAGCTGGGATTACAGACATGCACCACCATGCCTGGCTAATTTTTGTATTTTTTAGTAGGGACAGGATTTCACCATGTTGGTCAGGCTGGTCTCGAACTCCTGACTTCAAGTGATCTGTGTGCCTCAGCCTCCCGAAGTGTTGAGATTACAGGCGTGAGTCACTGCGTATGGTCAGTTTTTACATATTTTGATGATGTTAGACTTTGCTTTCTCAGTGGAGAAATTGGCATCATCTAAGCTATTTTTCTGATCACTTTGTTTTATAAGATATAAACAAATAAATTGTGATAAATATATGCAGTGCCTTCTGTTTAGCAATATAATAGAGAAAGATCTGCAAACGTGCACATGTGGACACACAGATACACAAACTTCAAATTTGAAAGAAGAAAATAATCTGATATTTTAAAATAATGCTGTGTTTTGCCATAGAACATGCTTTAAGGAAGCAGAGGATGATCAAAGTGTAAAAATAAAGTTGTCTAAAAGAAGAAAAGAATCCGTTTTGAAAATTTTGCAGTTGGGCACGGTGGTAATCCCAGTACTTTGGGAAACCGAGGCAGGCGGACCACGAGGTCATGAGATCGAGACCATCATGGCTAGCACAGTGAAACCCCATCTCTACTAAAAATACAAAAAATTAGCTGGGTGTGGTGGCACGTGCCTGTAGTCCCAGCTACTCACACGTAGGTACTCAAGGCAGGAGAATTACTTGAACTTGGGAGGTGGAGGTTGCAGTGAGCCGAGATCAGACACTGCACTCCAGCCTGGAGTGCAGACACAACAGAGTGAGACTCCGTCTAAAAACAAAAAATGTGTTATAAGTGTGTAGTAGAAGAAAGAGAGCAAAATATTCACTGAAATACGCAAAATGTTTTCATCTATTGAATCTATAACAACTTCGGAGAGTGTCAGAGCAGTCATTTAATTAAAACACCACCTATACTCTCAGAATATTCCTAATGTCCAGATCAAATTTTACAAATGAAAGAGAACCAGATGACCCACATAGGCTGTTACAAAATGCAATTTACATTGTGCAAATAACTTACTAAAATCAGTGATTATGACAATATTTCCCATACAAAAGAAAGTTAACATTCAAATAGAAATAGGTTCTTTACACATTTATGTTCCTTTATTATGCAAACCTGTGACCGTGTGATTCTCTAAAACTGAATGTGGACCCAGAGTTCATAAAAAATATGCATGCTTTGATAGTAGATTTTGTTCCTGGTTAAAATGTATATACATTGATTCCTTAAGCCCTCGATGTGACCGTTACTAAGTTAAATAAAGGGTAACAATATAATACTTTAATGTGAACAAACTTTAAGGAGATAAAGGGGTGAAGAAACAAAGTAAACCAACAAAACTGCATTTTATTTTATTTTTATTTTTGTTTCATTTTTGTATTGCTTTTTCTTTTCCTTTTCTTTTTTTTTTTTTTTTTTGAGGCAGAGTTTTGCTTTTGTTGCCCAGGCTGGAGTGCAGTGGCACGATCACAGCTCACTGCAACCTCCACCTCCTGGGTTCAAGCGATTATCCTGCCTCAGGCCTCCTGAGTAGCTGGGATTACAGGAGCCTGCCACCATGCCTGGCTAATTTTTTGTATTTTTAGAAGAGATAGGTTTTCATCATGTTGGTCAACACCTGTAATCCCTGCACTTTGGGAGGCCAAGGCGGGTCATATTGCTTTTTCAGATGGGGGTTTCACTGTCACCCAGGCTGGAGTGCAGTGGTGTAATCATAGTTCACTGCAGCTTCAAACTTCTGAGCTCAAGCAATCCTCCTGCCTCAATCTGCTAATTAGCTGGTGTATTAGTCCATTTTCATGCTGCTGATAAAGATATATCCAAGACTGGGCAATTTACAAAAGAACGAAGTTTAATAGACTTACAGTTCCACATGGCTGAGGAGGCCTCACAATCACGATAGAAGGCAAGGGGGAGCAAGTCATGTCTTACATGGATGGCAGCAGGCAAAAAAAGAGAGCTTGTGCAGGAAAACTCCCATTTTAAAAATCATCAGATCTTATGAGACTCCTTCACTATCATGAGAACAGGGCAGGAAAGACCCATCCCCCAAAATTCAGTCACCTCCCACTGGATTCCTCACATGGGAATTCTGGGAGTTACAATTCAAGAAGAGATTTGGTGGGGACACAGAGCCAAACCATATAATTCTGTCCCTGCCCCTCTCAAATCTCATGTCCTTATATCTCATATCCAATTGTGCCTTCTCAACAGTCCCCCAAAGTTTTAACTCATTTTGGCATTAACTCAAAAGTCCACAGTCCCTCATCTGAGACAAGGCAAATCCCTTCCGCCTATGAGCCTGTAAAATCAAAAGAAAGTTAGTTATTTTCTAGATATAATGGGGGTACAGGCATTGGATAAATACAGCCATTCCAAATGGGATAAATTGAGCAAATCAAAGGGGCTACAGGCCCCATGCAAGTCTGAAATCCAATGAGGTAGTAAAATCTTAAAGCTCCAAAATGATCTTTTCTGACTCCGTGTCTCACATCCAGGTAACAGTGATGCAAAAGGTGAATTTTCATGGTCTTGGGCAACTCTTGCTCCTGTGGCTTTGCAGGTTACTACATCCTTCCTGGCTACTTTCATGGGCTGATGTTGAGTGTCTATAGCTTTTCCAGGCACATGGTGCAAGCTGAGACTGGATCTACCAATCTACCAATCTGGGGTCTAGAGGACAGTGACCCTCTGTCACTTGGGAACTTGTTGGGAAGTCTCCAACAAGTTCCTCATCTACATCTGAGACCACCTCAGCTTGGGTTTCGTTGTCCATATTATATTCAGCATTTTGATCAAAGCCATTCAGCAAGTCTCTAGGGAGTTCCAAACTTTACCAGATTTCCCTGTCTTTTTCTGAGCCCTCCAAACTGTTCCAATCTCTGCCTGTTACCCATTTCCAATGTCGTCTCCACATCTTCAGATATCTTCTCAGCAGCATCCCACTCTACTGTTACCAATTTACTATATTAGCCTGTTTGCACGTTGCTGATAAAGACATATCTGAGACTGGGCAGTTTACAAAAGAAAGAGATTTAATGGACTTACAGTTCCACATGGCTGGGGAGGCCTCACAATCATGGTGGAAGGGAAGGAGGAGCAAGTTACATCTTATATGGATGGCCGCAGGCAAAAAGAGAGAACTTTTTCAGGAAAACTCCCATTTTTTAAACCTTCAGACCTCATGAGGCTCATTCACTATCACTAGAAAAGCACAGGAAAGATCCACCCCCATAATTCAATCACCTCCTACTAGGTTCCTCCCACAACATGTGGGAATTACAATTCAAGATGATATATGGGTGGGGACACAGCCAAACCATATCAGCTGTGACTACAGACTACCACCATACCTGGCAAATTTGTGTTGTTGTTTTTGTGGAGATTGGGGTCTTGCTATGTTGCTCAGGCTGGTCTCAAACTCCTGACCTCGTGTGATCATCCCGCTTCAGTCTTCCAGAGTGCTGGGATTACAGGCATAGCTATCACACCTGCAATTGCATTGTAAAGTTGTTTGCATTAAGTTCATTATACATTTATAAAATGATTAATTTGTTTGGAGGTGTTTACTATTTTTTTCTTTTAGATATTCTATGCAGTGTTTATCTTTTGTGTTACATTATTTTTATATATATATGTGTATACATATATTAGGGAGATCGCTCCATAAAATATATAATATATAATATAATATATATTGCTCCACTACATATATATATATATATAATGGGTTTTATATATATATATATCACAATCTACTGAGCTGTTAGGCCAATTGTGTGACATAATCCTGTATTTATCACTAACACCTAATTGTCTTAGGAATTAAAAATTCTAAAATACTTTTTTTGTAAAAAAAAAAAAAGATAATTGCAAAAAGCAATCTTTATATTTTTATCTGCTACTTTGCTTTTATTATATATTAAAGCTTTTTTTTAGTTATTTAGCACATTCAGTAGTACAATTCTGCTTTAGTTTTATTATTTAGTTTATTTCCTAGAATGTGCAAGTTTGTGGGGAAAAAATTATGTGAAATTAAGCAGTGCAGTGAGAAAATGTCTTCTAAAGGGTAATGTCTGTGTCTTCTGCATGGTAATAACTTCAGTGGCAGACTATTGATTATCTAATTGTGATACTTTTTAATTAAATTCTGTATTCACACACCTCAAAGGGAATGTGATCACTTGTGAAGTAATACATTCACTGTGTTTCTAGTACAAACTGTGCCTAATGTTTTAAATATTTAGTCTAAATGGGATCCTCAGAGACAGATGCAATGCCTTCACCAAAATACATGCTCATATCCTCATGGTTGGCAGCAAAAGGGCCCTAAACCTTTGTTCCTTACTTAGGATTTTAAAAACAAAGTAAGCTCAGCTTCTTTTAGTTGATTTAGATCTTGCCATGTGCATCAGACAGACTTTGTTCAACTGTCATTTTCTTAATGGAGACTACCTTGCCATTTTATTTAAAACATGATATCACCCTAGTTATTAAATCTTCATTACTCTGCTCTATATTTTCAGATAAAATGTGAAACCTTCTTAAGATTTAAATGCCATATATTTAGTTATTATATGTATTTGTATTATCTATTGACAAGTGTCTTTTAATCTATTTTATCTCTTTTTATATTCTAATCACCTAAGAATGTGCCTTAAACACAAAAAAATACTCCATAGGTAGTCACTAAATAATCTGTCTTTAAATGAATATATTTAAAATATATTAATTTTAGACTTGGGTCTGAATTTGCAAATATAATATTTAGTTAAAATTATGCTATATTCTTTCCAAATAGTGATACAATATAAATGTCATAATGGCAGGAGAGTGGATTCCATTTTTAAGAAAGACATAAATCAAATTAGCAAGTTATTGTTCTGAACCTTAGAAACACTTCTGATCTTGAGACTTTTTTTCAGGGTTAAGCATTTCCTACTACCAACCTGGTGTTTCCTGGAAACACCTTCGACTTGAGAACCCCATCAAAGCAAGGCCTATGCTTGATCTTTTTTCTTTTTTCTTTCGTCCTTAGTATTAGCACTTATTCATCATGTTCTTAATTATTTGAACAGAAGAACCCACTTCCGAAGCTAGTACACATATGGTCATTATCAGAAAATCAGTCTTTTTTCTTTGTATTTCAAAGAAAATAAAGGTATTTGCTTGTTTTGATTTTATTGTATAGCAAGTTTCTCAGCATCTTTTAATTTTTTTACCATTTCTAACACAAAAATATCATTGAATCCACTCCCCCATCTTTTACTTATACCTCTGACAAAAAAGAACATGTGATATTATTCTGCAGAAACAATCACCTTATGATCTATCTATAACTATCATCTATCTGTCTCTTTTTTCAGAAATTGAAAACTATGTTACCCTTCTACTTTACAATGCAAAGTCTAGGGAGGGGAGATAGAGCCATTGCAAGGTGATTTTATCATTCACAATATGTGATTATGATAGCAGTCATAAATGTGCTGGTTAGATCATGCATACCATCTCTTGACTCTAGTGGGAATTCCCTGAGATATTAAAATTATAACACCCAATTTTGAAAGCAGTGCATATGGCTAGAAGTTAAAATAAATTAGTAAATGAAAACACATATTTCATTAAATGAAACATCATAATAAGATGGATGATGTCAAAAGAACTGCACGTGTTCTTACAATAATCTTACAAGATTCTTCAGGAAAATATTATCACAAATATATGGAAAGTTTTGAAATACTACAAATGCCACTACAGCTGTATTAGTTTCTAATGGATGCTGTAACAAAATAGCACAAACTACTGACTTAAAACACTTATTCTCTCAGTTTGGGAGTCTAGAAGTCTAAAATCAAGTTGTCAGCAAGTCTATGCTCTCTTTGAAAGTACGAGAGGAAGAATCTTTCTTTACCTCATTCTAGGTTCTGGTCATTGCCAACAAACTATGTCATTCCTTTGCTTATGGATACATCATTCTAATTTCTGCCTCCATCTTCACATAGCTTCAACCTGGGTGCCTGTGTCTAAATTTCCCTCTCTTTACAAAGATAGCAATCATCGGATTAGGGCCCACCCTAAAAAAGTATGACATTATCTTAACTTAATTATCTTTGCAAAGACCCTATTTCCAAATAAGATCATATTTACAGGTGATAGAATTAGAAGTTTGACATACTGGTTTTTTTTTTTTTTTTTTTTCAGGAGACACAGTTCAACCAGAAATGGTGATCTATGACTGAAAATTTCAATTATTCCTCCTGTGGAAGAAATTTCAATATATTCGTATTTTAGCCCTGGCTACTCTCTTTATCTCCTGTCTGGTGCCCCACTGTCTGTAGAGGTTTATGGGGATAGGGATAAAGTCATACGGAAAAGAGGTGAGCAGAATTAGACATTCTGGCTGAAGTTTGGTTCTGGTGCTGGAATCTCTGGGTAAATTTTGGTAAAGTTGTTGCCCAAAGAGGCTACAAGCTAATTAAATTCAAAGCTGTATTTAAAGCCATTACCAAGGAAAAGTACTAATGCTCAAAACCACTCAATCATTATAACTGTTCAGGAGCTGACTACCCGATGAAAAAAATGGAAATAAAGCCCAAAGTTGACAAGAGAGGAAAATGGAAAGATTTTAGGAAATGGAGTATGTTTATGAATTGTTTGTGACCTGGACAGTCTGGCTTTTACTTTGACCGGATATTGTCTTCTATACAAGTTGTTCATCACCATACTGTGTTTAGATCTGGTAGCTCTCAAGCTATATTTTCAATATAAGAATATTTTAAATAAATGAGCACACTGTCATCTAAATAGGAACTTATCAAAATGAATGTCATACATATGTCCTAAAAATGAAAAGCTTGATCTAATCAGTTTCTATTTTATAATTAAAAATAAAACCATGCCTTCTCTCTTCTAACTTCTATTTTCCAGACAGTTGTTAAGTACGTTTTTTGTATGCCTTCCCTTTCCTGTTTTCTTTCCCATTGTCTTCATCCCAAATCAGCTTTTCTGTACCTCTCTCTCTGACTCTTGTAAAGGCTTGGCAATTAGCTTGCCAACACCAGTTGTTTTTTTTCTGCTCTAATTCATCCTTTAAAGTTCCACTTGAAGACTGATCTCTCTAAAACACATCACTGATCAAAATCTCCTGATTAAATTAAGCTAAAAAAAAAACCTCTTCAGAGTGTTTCAAAATGTGATCTAAATCATTTTCCATCGGTAGTGTCTACTCACTATTTATAACCTTTGTGAAAATAAACATAGCTTATGCTTTCCCTTCCTCATGCATTTACCACCACTTGAAATAATGTGTCATCTGCATTTCCATTTGTTAAAATCCTTCCTGTTTTCCATGATTTGGCCAGTCAATAATAATGTTTTATTGCTCACACAAATGCTGTGGAAAATTCCATCAACACTACCCATGTATTAATCTATCCTTTAAATCAATTCAATTTATTCTTGCAGAAATCAATTCTCACAGAAATCAATCTGTGATATTCTGCAAGTGTCATTTCACACACAGGTTATTTAGATAGTGCTTTGCAGTTATGGACTTCTAATCTAAGGTTTGCGCAATCCACATCTCACTTAATTCCTGCTATGAGTTATAAAACACCAGATTTTTGAAAATTTACTTTGCTAAACATGGAAATTCTGTTTTCTCATGTAGAAAATATGATGGATTTCCTTATGCTCAAGATCATAGAGGTAGTCTTCAGACAAAAATATGAGGCGTATTTTCTGAGTTTATATCTTGAAACGAGTGTGTCAAAGATTTAGTTAGTATTTGGCAACCACATTCTTACATTTATGGAAGACATCCTTATATCTACATGATGATAATGCTATGTGATGAAGGTAGTTTAGTGAGGGAGCATGATCTCCAAAGAATGTTTTGACATGGTTTAAATGTGGGTCTCCTCTGAATCTTATGTCAAAATGCAATCCCCAATGTTGAAAGTGGGGCCTAGTGGGAGGTATTAAACCATGCAGGCAGATCCGCCATGAATGACTTAGTGCCATTCTCTTGGTGATGAGTAACTTTTTGCTCTGGTAGTTCAGCAAGATCTAGTTGCTTAAAAGAGTATGGCACCTCCCCACTTTCTCTTCTTGCTACCTATCTCACTATGTGCTGTGCCTGCTCCTGCTTTACCTTCTAAATTCCAAGGCCAAGATGGAACAATTTGTAATGACTTTTAGAAGCAAGGAAATGTTGACCACTTTTTCATCTTAAGGGGGATAAAATTTAAATTTTACTTGAGTATTTGAGTAAAAACATGTATTTAGAAGGATGCTTCTCTGAAAAGCACGTGGGCTTACAGTTGTAAGGAGTACCGGCAAAGGCTGACAGGGTGAGGGGAGAGTGGGAAATTTGGTTGCAGGTGAAGACGTGTGGAAGATGTTTCCAATGCAACTTGTGATAAGGAATGATTACTAAGGAAGATTTATTATCTGATAATCAAGGAAAATAAGAATTACATTCATGGTAAAATGATAAGATTAGTAGAGTAGCATCAGGGGGTAATATGACAGAATTGAGATTCCTAGAAATTAGAGAATCACATTTTGTTAATCAGTGAAAGAGAAGAAACCCAAAGATCAGCCATTGGAGAGCATGCTCAGTCCCAATTCCTGCTATCCTTTCAAATAACCATAAATATTTATTCTATAACACATACTTTACACAGACACAACCAAGTGATAAAATTGGAAAGGTATTTAACATTCTGTATCCAGTGCTTGTACCTTTACTTTTCCTCAAATGTAATATTCTGCAATAATTATCAGAAAGGTGTTATCAATTAAAGGCTATGAGGAGGAGCATTTCTCAGGCACCATGTATGTAAATAATAAAGGAATCAAATTAGATGGGTCCAAATGATTAAAGGTGTGTGTCTCAAAGTGTCTTATGAGATCTAGAAAACATGTCTCCTTTATATTAAAAAAAATGAGCATTATCTTTCATCCTCCACCAATACTACCACTTTTAAATACTATGAATAATATTTTTAGCTCACATATTCTATGTAAAAGTAACCAAGATAGGAATAAATTAGCAACATACATAATCATTACTACTGATTAACATACACTGAGACGTATGAGATCTAGAGAACGTATCTCTTTTAAATTAAAAAAAACTTCTTCAGCATTATTTTCCATCCTCCACAAATATGATCATTTTGAATACTATGAAAAATATTTTTAGCTCACATTTTCTATGTAAAACTAGCCAAGAAAAGGAGAAATTAGGAACATACATAATCATTACCACTGATTAACTTTCTGATGCATGAAGACTAGAAAATAATTTCTTATCTAAAAATCAATCACAATTTTAAATTAATGTATTTAATAAAACCATTGTTCCAACAACTGAGAAAATATTTTGCAAAATGTCTCAAAAAGAGAGAACGTTGGAAAAATACTGGGAAAGTGTAAAATTATCTTTTCTTAGACATAGAGAAACAAAATGCAAAATAGTATATTGGACTGACAACTGTGAGCTTCTTCCAAAAAGAACCGAAACAATCTGTTGATCAATCAAAGGGAAGTTATGTAACCTAATGAAGTAAGGGAGAAACTAGGCTGGGAGATTTTACAGTAGTGTTTGTAAGGTAGGCCATGGTCTAGTACTAGGCTGCTTTTGTGACATGCTCACTTTGAATAGGTGGACACGGAAAGTAGAGGAAGCCTGCATGAACAAGCTGGCAGTCTTCACGATGCATGTATTTTACTTGATTCAGACTTATGTTCAAGGATCAAATATATTTTGGAGGTAATAACTAAGATATTTTTGCTTGTTCTTACTTTTTTTTTTTTTTTTTAACCAATGGGGAAGGCGATTATATTTGTTTCACTTCTCAGTATTCAGCACAAATCAGAATTAGGAGCTCAGCAATTTATTATTTACAAAAAGCAACGGGCAATTTTCTTACATGCAAAGTGAGAGCAAGGCTCTCTATCCAATCAGCAGTTGTAAAGATTAAAAATAATAACGTGTAAAATTTATGAAAAATAGTGCTCACCAAAGTTTTATTTTATCACACCCACATGCATATACATATATAGTATATATACTGTAGAAAAATCCTTTAAATGTCAGCGGTGCCCTGTGGCTCACTCCTGTAATCCCAGCACTTTGGGGGGCCGAGGCGGGCGGATCAGGAGATCAGGAGATCGAGACCCAGACCATCCTGGCTAACGCGGTGAAACCCCGTCTCTACTAAAAATACAAAAAAATTAGCCAGGCGTGGTGGCGGGTGCCTGTAGTCCCAGCGGAGAATGGCGTGAACCCCGGAGGCGGAGCTTGCAGTGAGCCGAGCTCGCGCCACTGCACTCCAGCTTGGGCGATAGAGTGAGACTCCGTCTCAAAAAAGAAAAGAAAAATCCATTAGACGTCATTTATGTTATAACAAATATTTTTATAAGAGTGATAGATATTGTAAAAATATGACCACTATATGTAAGAAAAACATAAAAACAATTACTGATTATTGCACCACTCAAGATGATTGTTTAACAATGGTTTCTTGTCTTCCATCTATATCTGTATCTGAATCTATCTGTAACTTATCTATATAAATATTTATATAACCAGACTTTTAAAAATACTGTCTTCCCTCTTTTTCTAATACATTTCCTTTTTAAAATATATATGTATCCGAATTTTATTCTAATTTATTTTGTTCTAGTTTATGTTGTTACTCTATTCATTATCACCACTGCTAAAAATGTAGTGTGTGCTTTTTTCTTTTTTTTTAATACAAATACTGTTGCTATGATTATAATTTTGCCTATATTTTGATGTACATTCTAAAAAGTCTTTAAGTGATCTGAGTAAAATTTAGTCACCGGGCATGTACATTTTCAAATAAACTAAAATTTGTCAAATTATTCCAGAGAATTACAATCATATAACTTCCCCCAGCAGCATGCTAAAGTTCCTTTGCTCCACATGCTTGCCAAAGTTAGACCCTAAAAATTGTTCTGTTTCTAATGGAGATGAAATTACATCTCATCCTAATTTTTATTGAATTTTCTTATTTCTCCTGAAATTGAACATCCATGAATACGTTAATGTATCATTTGTATTTTATATTCTGTTGATGACATGTTTTTAACTGTTTCTGATTTTTCTAGTGAGTTGTTGATATCTTGATACTGGTTTGTAGAAGTTGTTTACTTATGTTCTGGTCACTAATATTTGTTAGTTGTACATTTGCAAATGTATTTTTAGTAAGTGGCTTTTTTTCTCTTTTAAGGTGTCTTTTCATAAACAGAATTTTACGTTTTAATATAAAATGTATTTATTTTAAATGTTTGTGCTGCTTTTAGTGTTATTTAAGAAATAGATCAACTAATCTTTTTGGCCATAGCTCTAACTTTATTATTTTAAATCCTTCTTTAAGCTCTAGTAACTGAACTTTTGTGTGTGGGAGAAGATTTTGGTGCTCCCTTTTAAATTAATTGTTTAAATTAATTTTAAACAATTTTAAATTAATTGTTTAAATTGATAGTTAATTGTTCCAGCACCATTTTGTGAAAATATGATTTTTTTTCCAGTTACCTGCAATATAAATGTAGATTCTCAGGTGTGTTGCGTTGCCATATTTGTCTATTCCTGTGTCAATACCACATTTCCTCATTACTGTACTTTGATAGTATGTCTAGCTTTTTATATAAAAATTCTATAATCTTGTGCTTCTTCAAAACATGATTAGTTATTCTTGTTCTTCCGTTTTTCCCTAGAATCAACATTTCAAGTCTTATGAAAAAATCTCTCGGCATTTTGATTAAAATTGCCCTAGTTTCATAGATTAGTTCAAGGAACAAATGACAACTCTACCGTACTGACTCTTCCTACCCATGAACATGGTTATCATTCTACTAACTAGGTTATCTATATATTTTTCTGAAATTTCTTCATAAATATTATAGAAGTCAATTGTTAGATTTATCCTTGTACCACTTATAATTTTGATTTTATTTAAATAATTCAATTTTATAAACTATATGTTGTACTGCTTTAAGGCTGGAGCATATCAATGTAGTTTTTAAAATTAATTAAAATTGGACCAAAAATCTGTTGCAATCTATTTTTATATTTAATACTCTGTACCTTTGTCCTGGGTTCCCTAAGTAGATAATCAGAATAAATAATAATAATGCTAAGCAGTTATCATCCTACTCTGTCAAGTGAATCTGACCTATATGCTTTTTAGGTTAACAATTATAATATATACAACGAACTGCATATCCATACACTTTAGTATACTTTGTTGTGAGTCATATCATATCTATTTAGATAAATGTATAAATTTAATTTGTAATAGTTACACAGCATTGTATGCATGGCGTTGAATGTATGCCACACATTCTTTATAGATATTAACTTACTTTGTCTTCCAAACAATCTGACCAGTTAGATTTAGTTTACATATAAAGAAACTAAACCATAGAAACTTGTTCAAAGCAACAAATCTAGTATATGTTAGAATTAGTATGTAAAACCAGGCACGTGGGTGAGAAAGTCAACACTTCTAGCCCCTTTGTTATACTTCTTCACACTGCATATTAAATGCCTATAGAGTTGCTATGAGTGCAAAGAAAAGTGATCTGTTCCTGTCACATATATGAGATTTTTAGACAAACATGCAAGTATATGTTCTAAGAGAAGTCCAAACAATGTTAGAGTGCCACATCTAGATGAAATTTGTGGAGTAGGTGGCATTTATTTCATTTGTTGAAGACATATTCATTTTCTGCATTCCATATTAGTATATCTGCATCCATTGCTTATGGTGAGATTTATATTTTATAGGGAGATTTAAATTGTTATAGTGACAGATAATACATTTAAAGGTGATAGGCAATGATAGTACAGTATGAAAGGGACTTTATATATAAATATATGCATATAAATTTCTCTAGATTGTGTGTGTGTGTGTGTCTGTGTCTGTGCATGTGTGTACATAAACTTCACGGGCTTGAGTTTTTTTAGTTACTGAGATGGAATCAATAGTCCCCTACAATTTTGAAATTTAGGTGGCAAAAATATTTCTCTAGTAACTTTAATAACTCTCAAAGACCAGGAATTCAAAAGTTTGAGACAGAGTAGGACAGTAGAAAGTGATAAAAAGAACTGTCAAATGTTCACTAGCAACTCATAAAGACCAGGAATACAGAGGTTTGGGACAGAGAGAGATAGAAAGTGGGAAGAACTCTCAATTTTTTTTTAATATTTAAAGGTTTTTATGTTCTTATTTATTCATTTATTTATTTTCTTCTTTTCTTCAACTTTTATTGTAAGTTCCAGGGTACATGTTCAGGATGTGTAGATTTATTACATAAACATGTGCCATGATGGTTTGCTACACAGATCAACTCATCACCTAGGTCTTAAATCCAGCATCCATTAGCAATTCTTCCTGATGTTTTCACTCCTTTCATACTCCAAAAGGCTCCAGTCTCCCTCCCTCTTCATATGTCATTGTTCATCTCCTGCTTGTAAATGACAACATGTGGTGTTTAGTTTTTGTTTCTTTATTAGTTTGCTGAGGATAACGGCTTCCAACTCCATCCATGTTCCAGAGAAAGACATGATCTCATTCCTTTTTGTGACTGCATAATATTCCATGATGTATATGTACCACATTTTCTTTATCTGTCTATCTTTGATGGGCATTTGTGTTGATTCCATGTCTTTGCTATTGTGAATAGTGCTGCAATGAACATACATGTACATGTATCTTTATAATAGAATGATTTATATTTCTTTGGATATATACCCAGTAATGGGATTGCTTGATCAAATGGTATTTCTGGTTCTAGGCCTTTGAAAAATAGCCACACTGTCTTCCACAATGGTTGAACTAGTTTACATTCCCACTAACAGTGTAAAGGCAGCACTATCAAATGTTAATGGTGTTTGTGCAACGAAGAGAGTAGGTGGCATTGAATCTTACAGACAATTTGTTTGGCTTACCCTCTATAATACTTAGTTTTCTCAACTCTAAAGCTTGAATGATTCCATACATGCTTTATTATGAATATTAAATAATATAATAAACACATTAGAACCTGACACATTATCAGCACCTGGAGATGGTAGACATGTAATCATATGAGAACTTACAGGACAAGAAACCTTACTATGGACAGTAGATTACTTAAGGTCAAACATAGGCAAAAGTGGACATTATTGTTATAACGAAATGGCAGATTTGGAAGTTTTTATGCAATTGAACTTGCATAAGAGATACACAGAAAAATATGCAATTGCCTGAGATCATTAATATGTTAATTTTATAGGTTTCACCGTCTCACACTTCAGTCTAAACTTCAAATTCTCTCTTCTTTGCTTTAAATAGACCAGCCACCTCTCTGTTCCTTGATCATATTAACAATTTGCATGTTTTGTTGAATACACTTTAAATGCTCTTGTCTCTGCTGTGAAATGGCTACATACTTCTTCTTCAGGCCTCAGTTTCACTTTATCTACTCATTGAAGTCTTTCTTGATTACACTGTCTAATGTAAACCTTCCCCAATAGCATAATTTTCTATTGTATCACCCTACTTATTTTCCTTACCCCACTTATCACAACATGAAGATTATTATTAACTTATTCATTATGATTTTCCACCTTATTAAAATATAAGCTCCTAGGAGTTATTAAACTTTCAAGGCTCAATCTATATTCCTAGTGCATAGAATGGCTCTTGAAAATAGAAATTTAGGCATTTGTGCAACTAAACCACTTTATCATTAGACTGATTGAACAGAAGTTTGGTTGCACCTCTCCTAATTTTGATCTTGGATCCTCAGAAACTAATTACTTCTTAAAAATGAAGGCAACATCTATTCTGGCATGTATGGAAACAGCATATAAACACATACTCTACAAATGTTTCTTACCTGAATTTTCAGGATTATATTTGACTTGAATAAGTAATACTTAAATTCAATTACAGATAAAATTAAGGACATGTATTTCCTAAAATATAATCCATACATACCTGTCTATAATCATGCATACATGAAATACGTTGATAACTAGTAGATTTTTCTAATGTTTAACATTTAAGGTCACAAAATTAGGGAACAGATTTTTAATGTGGAATGCACAGAGCAATTTAACTTTAAAAAAGTGCCATTGCGCTTGCTTAAACTATCTGGAATCAGCCTGTGTATCTAGCACATAATTGTTTAAACATGGTCATTTTAAAATTGGAATTTTAACACCTTGCTGAAAAACATACAATAAAACTCCATTCACCACAATGTATTTTCTTATCTAGCAAAATGAAAGCATTTGAATTAAAGAAGAAATATCTAAAAGTAATGGGAGATAAATGGTAAGGTGTGGCAATAGGCTTAGAAAAGTAGAAAAAGAAACTCTTAAAAAGGCAAATTAGTTCATAGTTTATTTTATAGATATTATAAAATCATCAATATATTAAACTTAACACCAGAGCTTTAGTAAAATTCAGTGTCATCTGAAAGGGTACAGATAATTTATTTCTGGGTGATTTAAAGATAAACATTTAAAAAATTTATAGTGACATCCCAGTGGGTATCTTTCCATATATAAAGAATCTCTGTTTTATAACCAAATTAAATCTCTCACTTCCAATGATTCAATCCATTCCTTTGTATTTTGCTGATGGGGGAGATAAATAAGCAGATCCCTATCTTTTTTTAAATGAAATAATTGGAACTCAAGTTAGATGTGATCTTAAGTTTTATAGGAAGGCAAAGAACTGGGAGTAATAAAATTTATCCTGAGATATATATATATACACACACACACACACATTCACACACACTTATTTATATTTCTTATATATATCAAGAATAATATATGTATATGTCTAAATTATGCATGTATTATTATACATGTTTTATTCAGAGTTCTTTCATATATTGATAAGATATATATAAAATACAATTATATATGTATGAATAATTTAGAATTATTGTATCAGTATGGATTTACTTGAAGATGTAACAACAGATATCTATAAAGCAAATGAGAAATGAGCAAATGCCTGGTGCAATACAAGGACCACTGGGAAATTCCTTCTGGTTACCAAATTTTTCACCTTAAATATTAATCTTTGAGACCCGTAAGCAACTGAATCCATGGTTTAATAGTAAAACTACCTTTGACAGTAAAATTTGTCCTAAGAACCATGGGCTGGGTTATTCTGGATTGTGGTTCTGTTTAATATTAGCAAATATAAGATTGGGCAGTGATAGGATGTGGTGTTTTGCCAAAGAAAATTTGGCAACAGAACCTTATGATTTTCCAGAGCTGGAATTATTTACTCATGTCATGTTGTTAAAAGCATTAAGAGATGAGGAAATTTCAGTATATATCTACTAATTGTATAAAGCAATAATGGGATCTGTTCTTGTGGTATCTGGAATTTCAGATGTCAAGGAAAACCACTTTATTTTTAGAGTTTTTGAATGGCTTCTAATCACAAAGTTTCCTCAAGTACGGAGGGAAAGATTCTGCCTCTTTAAAAATCTCTAAATTGCTCCTTCATATGGAAGGAGAAATGACTGCATTGCATCCTTTGATAGATCAGTCTCTGGCTATATTATTCACATCCACCCACAGTCAGGAGAACTTTTTATTGTTTTTCTGTTTTGTTTTCCTCCTCTTCTCTCTGAGTTAAGCCTACTGAAGCTGACTCAACCCCTGAGGAAGGAGACCTGTGAATGAGTGGGTAGGTTTATTTCACTGGACGTGGAATAGATAAGTCAAGTTGACCCTGAGTCCAAGCTGCACTTTCTAAACCAGCCTTATCAGTGACAATATTAATCCTTTAAGCCAATATATGGTTTGAAACTCTCAAGTTATATGGAATGTGTGGCAGGCCCTCTGCCCATAATGATCTCTTATATAATTTCCTCCTATTGTGTAGTTTGCTTCTAACCAATAGAGATGCCAATGTTAAGGAAATATTGCGATCGTGATTAGTTTACAAAAGATTGACTTTCTTCTTTCTAGCCAAGTCCCTCTCCAGAAAAATGTGAAAGAACTGATATTGACTGCATATTATGATTAATTACTTGTGGAATACATGGGACCTAAGGAAATCTAGTCTGTCTCAAATGATGTCCAGGGTTTCTAACTTAAGTCACTTGATAATTTTTGGTGTCATTTTAAAAGCTGGGAAATACAGAAAGCAGATAAAATTTGTGGAAAATTTTGTAATTTTGGTTTTGAAATTATTGTTTGTTGTGGCTGTAGGCCTGCAAATACATTTATCCAACAGATATATTTACGTTTGAGTTTGGATTATCAAAGTTGAACATCAAGGGTAGTGATATGGGTATTTTCAAATGATGAAAATACATAGTATTTATATAGAAGAAAGAAAGAGTGATAAGGAGAACAAATATGTAAGAGTTGTCCCTGGAGAATAGATTTAAATAGATACTTAAAATGATATATTTTTTTCAAAAATTGAAGAAAAAGTAGTGTCATAGAAGTCAAGGAAGGAAGGTAGCATGACTCAAGGCTGTGATCAAAATCATGTGTCTTTCAAGTACTGTTTTATAATTATTCGAGTCTTTGCATACTATATCTCTGTTTATATTGGTATTTAAAATGTCTTAAGTTGCCTATGCTTACCTAACAGTTTGTATCCAGTTTATATGAGAATGATATTTAGTTGACATTGTAGGCATAATGTCCTTTAAAAGAGTGGGCCAGGATTTCTAGTTTTGAATGCAATATCAAGA
Organism: Theropithecus gelada; assembly: GCF_003255815.1. Taxonomy (NCBI): domain Eukaryota; kingdom Metazoa; phylum Chordata; class Mammalia; order Primates; family Cercopithecidae; genus Theropithecus; species Theropithecus gelada. Next base: position 29,053,916 of record NC_037685.1, on the reverse strand, counting down.
ACGGACTATAAAAACTGAACACAAAAATATGCTCAATCGAGCAGAAATGTATAATAAGAAAATAATTAAATAATTTTATTGAAGTTGGCAGCATGAAAGATAGTGACTTTAACTAAGAAATTTCACTGAAGTAAATAAAAGAATTTAGATTATACATGACCGAGGAGTTAATTGGAAATAAGTAAATAATGTCATCAGGAGGAGATGAATTTCATGAATCCACAATTTAAAGAACAGTGGAAAAGTACTGTGGTAGAGGTAAATGATTAGTCATGTAGGATTTCTACAAAATAGGAGAAATTTGAGCTGGTTATATAGATGTGAATAAAGGATAACAGAAAATTAAAACAATGAAAATTCAAAAGAGATAGGGTCTGAAAAATGTACAAAACACATCATATAAAGGAATGAGATTCCAGAAAATAATGGATAAAATGTTTTCAGGGTCACTGGCAGAGGGGATTACATTGACAAAAACCTTATTCATTAAAACTGAAGGAAAAACAATAAACACAAGTTACAGTGCTGGACAATGACAGATTCATTCTTCAAAAATATAGGGCAAATTCATAAACATGATGCAATTAATTGAATATATTACATACACCAAATATGCTTGTAATGTACTTTCAGCAAAAGAGGTTACAGGGTATATAAGTAGTACTATAAGCAAAAATTAAATAAGCAAGTGTTAGCATTTTAGGCAGATCATTAAAAAATTAGTTTAAACTGTTAAATGCAAGAGCCCATAGAAATAATATCAGTTTAAGTCTGGTTTCTCTGAGTTATAACAGGGGGCACATAATTGCTTCCTTTGCTCAATGAAGGGAAGCAAAACAAAACAAATAACTGTGAATGTTCCTAATTACCTGTCAACCAAGAGAAGAGCATATAAGGATAGGAATGAAAATGTTACTTTACTTTCAACTTCATTCTCTCCTTCTGTTGACAGGTAAAAAGATTGTTAACGATTATTTGATTTCAGCTGAGGCTGATTTGTCACTATTGATTCAACTTAATCAACCTATGTTTAAAGTCAGAGTAGTATAAATCAAGGGCTGAATTCCCTCCAACTTTTAAATTAGCCATATATATGTATCTGTATTATCCATAGAAAATTTGCTTGAACATTAAAAGTAATGCATCTTTTAAGCAAAATTGTTATTATACCATATTGAGTTAAGATAAAAATGAAGGATATAAGAGTACCTAACACATAGGGATTGATGCAAGAAAAATTCTGCTTCTGGCCAAGATTTAGAAATAGAGACTACATTAATCTCCCATCTGAACCCAATAAAAGCATGGACAAAATACATTAGATTAAAAAAAATGTTGTGCATCAGGCAACAAGGAAGAATTACCAGAAGCATAGAAACACAGGTGGAAAACTAGAACTACACACATAAAAGCGAACAGCATCTGGTTTGAAAACTACATGACAAATATTAATGTTCTTATTATTTCAATATCTGTAAAAGATCATTGTTTAAAAAATAATAACAATGTATTTTAATGTTTGTAAGTCATGTGTAAGTAAAGGGCATGCCAATATCATTAAAACTGGGAGGGGAGAGATGGATGTATACTACATCTGAAGTGCAGATTCAATATCACTTACAAATAGACTATGGTATGTTAAATATGTACACAATAAATCCTAAAGTATACACAAACAAAACAAAGGATTACACTAATAAGTTAGCAAAAGATACAAGTATAAAATAGAAAATTGATGGAAATAGAATAGAATAGAAAAGGTGATGGATTAAAACCAATTATACTAGTAATCATATCAACTGCAAACGACTGATACACACTAACCACAGAGATCTTCAGAAAGAAGAAAGAAGAACTAATTACGTGTTTCCCATAAGATACATGTTAAATAGATTCAAAGTAAAAAGACATTAAAAGATATACCATATTTTTGGGTAAGCTGGATATTCACAAGCACAAGAATGAAAATGGACCCTTATCTCAGTCTTCATAGGAAAATTAACTCAAAGTTGATTAAGAACTTGAATGTAAGATCTAAAACTATAAACCTAATAGAAGAAAGGACAGGGGAAAACCCCATGATATTGGTTTGGTCAGAGATTTTTTGTATATAACCACAAAAGCACGGGCAAAGAAAGTTAAAAAAAAGAGACAGATGACTGTATTAAACTAAGACACTTTTGTGTAATGAAGGAGACAATAGAGTGAGGAGACAACTCACAGACTAGGAGAAAATATTTGCAAATCATACATCAGATTAGAGGCTAATATAAAAATATATAAGAAACACAAATTAGATAATAATAAGCCAAAATAGCCATATTTTTTTTAAAAGGCATTGTTTGTTTTGCTTAGGAAAGCTTAAACAATTTGGGTTACTTTTTGGTTCCATATGAAATTTAGAATGTCTTTTTCTACCTCTGTCTGTGAAAAATGACATTGATAGTTTAATAGGTATAGCACTGAATCTGCACCTAACTTCAAACTATACCACAAGGCTACAGTATCCAAAAAGTATGGTACGGTTACAAAAACAGACACATAGGTCAATGGAACAGTTTAGAGAACTCATAAATACAGCAACATATCTTCAACGAAGTTGACAAAAATAAGCAATGCTGAAAGAATTTCCTATTTAATAAATAGTGCTTGGATAGCTAGCTAGATCCAAGTGGAAGACTAAAACTGGACTCCTACCTTTCACCATATATAAAAATTAACTCAAAATGGATTAATGATTTAAATGTAAAACGTCGAACTGCAAAAATACTACTAGACAACCTAGAAAACACCATTCTGGACATCAGCCTTGAGAAATAACTTATGACAAGGCCTAAAGCAATTGCAACACAAACAAAAATTGACAAGTGAGACCTAATTAAACTAAAGAGCTTCTGCACAGCAAATGAAACTAACGACAGAGTAATCAGGCAACCTACAGAATGGAATAAAGTAATTGCAAACTATGCATCCAACAAAAGTTTAATATCCAGAATCTATAAGAACTTAAACAATCCAACAAGCAAAATACAAATAATCCATTAAGAAGTGGTTGAAAGACGTGAACTAAAACTTCTCAAAAGAAGACATACAAGTAGCTAACAAACATGAAAAAATGCTCAATATCATAATCATTAGAGAAATGCAAATCAAAACCAAAATGAATTACCACCTCACACCAGTAAGAATGGGTGTTAAAAAAAGAATTCAATAACAACGGATGCTGGCGGGGCTGAGGAGAAAAGAGGATGTTTATATAGTGTTGGTGGGAATGTAAATTAGTTCAGCCACTGTGGAAAGCAGTTTGGAGATTTTAATTTCTTTGGGAACTTAAAATAGAGATGACTCTATCTTTTAATTTAAATAGAGCCATCTCAATACAGCAATCTCTTTCCTGGGTATATGCCCAAAAGAAAAATCATTCTATGAGAAAGAAACGTGTGATTGTATCTTCATCACAGCACTATTCAAAATAGCAGAGACATGCAATCAACCTAGGTGCCCATCAATGGTGGACTGGTTTCTTTTTTAATGTGATTCATATATATCTTGGAATACTATGCAGCCATAATAAAGCATAAAATCATGTCTTTTTGCAACAACATGGATGTAGCTGGAAGACAATATCCTAAGCAAATTAATACAGGAACACAAAATCAAATACTACATGTTCTCACTTATAAGTGGGAGCCAAACACTGGGTACTCGTGGACATAAAGATGGCAACAATAGACATTGGGAACTACTAGAAATGGGGAGGAAGGGAGGAGATAAGGGTTGAAAAACTAATTATTGAGTACCATGCTCATTACCTGAGTGACAGGATTAATTGCACACCAAAACTCAGCATCATGAAATATACCCATGTAACAAACCTGCACACATACCTCCTGAATCTAAAATATAAGTTGAAATTATAAAAAATAAAAATAACAAATAACAAATAGGGAAAGACTTGAATAACCATTTCACAAAAGAAGACATAAAAATAGCCAACAGAAATGTTTTTTAAATAGTCAAAATCTCTAAACATCACAGCAATGCAAATTAAAACCACTATGAGATACTGCCTCACATATGGTAGATTGGCTATTATTAAAAAGATAAAAAATCTTTAGTGTTGATGAGGACGTAGAGAAAAGGAAACTCTTATACACTACTAGTCATATTGTAAATTTGTGCAGCCATGATGGAAAACAGTATGGAGGTTCCTCTGAAAACTAACAATAGAGTTAGCATATGACTTAGAAATCCCAGTACTGGGTATTACCAAATGAATTTAAATCAGTATAAAAAGAGTTGTTTGCAGTCCCATGATCATTGCAGCATTATTCACAGTAGCTAATATATATACATATATATATAAAAACCTGTATCCATTAATAGATGAATGGGTTTTTAACATGTCTCTCTATACACAATGAAATACTATTCAGCCTTAAAAAAAATACATTTTGTTGTTTGTGACGGCATGCGTGAACCAAGATGGCATTATGTTAAATAAAATATACCAGGCACAGAGAAACAAGTACCACAGGATCTTAACTGTATGTGTAATCTAAAAGTCAAATTTAAGGAAGTAGAGAGTAGAATTACGGTTAACAGATGCTGAACGGGGTATGGGACAAAGAGGAAAATGAGAGATGTTGGTCAATGCATATGAAATTACAGATAGATTAGAGGAATATGTTCTGGTCTTCTATTGCACAATGAGATGACTATAGTTAGTAAAAAAAGTACTGTCTCTTTAAAAATAGCTAATAAAGATAATTTTAAGTATTCTGGCCATAAAGAAATGATAGATAAGGTGATTGATGTGCTAATTACCTTGATTTTATTATTATATAATCTATACATACAACATCACACTTTACCCCATAAAATGTATGTAATTATCATTTTTCAATTAAAAATAAAATAAACTTTAAAATTAAACAATGTTAACATCACTCAAAAGACAGCTGAGTGTCAGACAAAATAGTTACAAGAGCAAAAATTATGGCCATGTATAACAATAAGCATATCTTAATTAAGGTGCTAATTAAGAATATACAAGAATCTCACATAGCATGCACCTAATAACAAAGCTTCAAAATGCACAATGAGAAAACTGATAGAATTTCAAGATGAAATTCCTCTCTCAATAATTGATACAAATAGACAGAAAATAAACTAAGTGTAACAGACTTTAACAACATTAGTAATTACTAATGTAACAGTATTTATAGATTACTCCTCAACAAAAAGAGAAATACACTATTTTCAAGTTTATGCAAAGAGATCAAATTCGGGCCATACATAATTTCTCAATAAATTTTTAAAAATCAAATCATAAAAATTATGTTCTCTGACCATTATAAAATTTAATTAGAAATGAACAAAAGAAAAACCTCTAGAAAATCCCTGAATATCTGGAAGCTAGGTAACCTACTAGTAAATAACCCATGTCTAAAAGAAATCAAAATTGAAATTGTGAAGTATTTTAAGCTAAATTAAATTAAAATGTGGCATATCAGAATATGTGAGCTATTGCTAAGATATTATGTAGTTGGAAATGTATAGCTCTAATTACCTGTATTAACAACAGCAAGAAACACCTTAAGGAAAACTCCCAAATACATGAATCCAGCTTAGAAGTTAAGAGACTAGATAAACAAGAACAAAATACATACAAATAAGAAGAAATTAAATAATAAAGATATAAGAGGAAATCAATGAATTCAAAAATGAAAACAACAAAGAAAATGAATAAATCCAAAACCCGGATCTTTAAGGAACCTGATAAAATTGATAAACTGATTACAAAAAAAATAAAAAAATAAAAAAACAGGGAATACAAAATTTATCATTATCAGGAATAAGGAAGGATACAGCCCTAGAGATTCTACAGATAGTAAAGAGATAATAAGGAATCATTATGAAGATCATTCCCAACAATTTTACAACTTGGATGAATGCTTCCTTGAGAGACAAAAATAACAAAATCTCTCTCAAGAAGAAATACTGAAAAAGACAAGCTTAAGATAGTGAAAAGGCAGCACAGACACTGGGAGAAAATGTTTGCGTATCATATACCTGATAAGAGGCTTGAATACAGAATGTATAAGAGCCCTCACAAATGACAATTAAGAAGATCAATAACCCAACTTTTAAAATGAGCAAAAGACTCAAATTGGCATCTCTCTAAGGAAGACACATAGATAGCCAGTTAGTATGTGAATAAATATTCAACGTCATTAGTCATTAAGTAAATGCAAACCAAAACCACAACGAAATTCCACTTCACACTGACCAGAATCCCTCATCGAAATAACACACAATAACTACAATTGGTGAGGATGTGGAAAAACTGGAATCCTCACATGCTGGTAGGAATGTAAAATAATGTAGTCACTCTGGAAAATCAGTTTGCCAGTTTTGAAAAATGGTAAGTATAGCGCTTTCCTATCACCTAGCAATTCCACCCCTAGATTTATACCCAAGGTAAATGAAACTATACACCAATACAGAAACTTCCACATTAATGCTCACAGCAGCATTGAGCATAAGCGTCAAAAAGGGGAAACAACCCAAATGTCAATCAATTATCTAATGAATAAGCAAAAAGTGGTATATGCATACAATGAAATGTTATTCAACCATAAAAAATAGCAAAGTACTAAAGCATGTTACATTATAAACGCCCAAAACATTAGGGTAAATGAGAAAAGTCATACACAAAATACTATGTTTTATATGAATCAATTTTTATGAAATGTCTTTGAAAGGGAAATCTATAAAGACAATTCAATTGGAAACGGTTAAGGCTGGAGTTAGTGAGGAGAAATAAGATTGATCATCACTGAGCAGAAGGTTCTTTTTCAGGTCATGGAATGTTGTAAAATTAAATGATGATGACAGTTACACAACTCTGTAAATACACTAAAAACATTGAATTGTAAGTTTAAAATGGGTGAATTTGAAGGTAAGGAAATTATATTTCAATAGTGTGGTCTTAAAAAGAGAAATAGATGAAATGAATAATCTCAGAATTATTAATTCTGATTTAAAACATAATTTTATTTTTTAAAATTTTTTTATTACTATACTTTAAGTTCTAGGGTACATGTGCACAACGTGCAGGTTTGTTGTATATGTACACATGTGCCATGTTGGTGTGCTGCACCCATTAACTCGTCATTTACATTAGGTATATCTCCAAATGTGATCCCTCCCTTAGTCCCCCAACCCCCAACAGGCCCTGATGTGTGATGTTCCCCTCCCTGTGTCCAAGTGATCTCATTGTTCAGTTCCCACCTATTAGTGAGAACATGTGGTGTTTGGTTTTCTGTTCTTGCAATAGTTTGCTGAGAATGACGGTTTCCAACTGCATCCATGTCCCTACAAAGGACACAAACTCATCCTTTTTTATGGCTGCATAGTATTCCATGGTGTATATGTGCCACATTTTCTTAAGCAAAGACTTGGAATCAACTCAAATGTCCATCAGTGACATAACTTTATTTTTTAATAAAATATTTGCATAAGGAATATTCTGGGATAAAATGGCTTTATTGATTAATTCTACCAATTGTTATTTAATAAATATTATTAAATATTTAAATTATGAAATATTTTAAAATATTTAAATTATGAAATATTTTAAAATATTTAATTTAAATATTTTTAAGAAATAAGTTATACCAATCTCACATGAACACTTTCAGGAAACTGAAGAGAGGGTGATATATCCCACCTCATTCTATCAGGTCAGAATCACCTTAATACCAAAACAAAATAAAAACACTACTAGAAAACAAAACTATAGTTAAAATTTTTTGAAAATGTAGATGTAAAACCTTTAAACAAAATTTTAGGAAATAGAGTCCGACAGTGCATAGGAAAGATAATGCATAACAAAAAAAGTGATGTTTGGACCACAGATGCACTATTAATATAACATGAAAAAAACAATTAATTGAAATTACCATAATAGCGACAACATCAACAAAAAAGGTGATAACCTTGATAGTGAAAAAATATTGCAGAAAAATTCAACAATGATTCCTGATTTTTTAAAACAACTATCAACCAACAAGGAGGATTATTTGCTAATCCTTATAAAAGTCATTTGTGATCCAGCTTCAGGAGGCTATGTGAAATTTAAAAATAAAATAAAATAAAATAAAGGTCATCTGTGAATATGTATAGCTAGCATCCTTCTTAATGGTAAAAAATATGAATGATTCTTCCTAAGATTGCAACAATTGGAAAATGTCTAATCCTATTATTTCCATTCAACCTGGTGATGCATGTTTTATTAAGTGCAATCAAGCAGAAAAAAAGAAGTAAGAAGCACACAGACGATGTAAAAATCTAGAAAATGTTACAAACTCTAAAAAGACAAAGGTAGTAAATGGGAAAACCATAGGGGAAAGGTTTATGGAGGGGCTGGAAGAAGAGACATGTTTTGTATTTTGACGGATGTGATGGTATCTTTAGTGTATACATATGCCAGCAATACAATTCCATAATTTAAATATGTTCATTTTATCATACGTTCATTACACCTCTATATTAAAGAATCAAACTATCTTCAACAAATAGAAGAAAAAGTTTCATCCTTAATGCCATAAATACTATAAACATGAAAAATATTGCCAGTAAAATAGAAAAAATGAACATACTGATTAATTTTTTTAAAAATTTACTTTAAGTTCTGGGATACACGTGCAGAACCTATGCAGTTTTGTTACATGGTTATACAGGTGCCATGGTGATTTGCTGCACCTATCAACCCGTCATCAAGGTTTTCAAGCCCCACATGCATTAGCTATTTGTCCTGATGTTCGCCCTTCCCTTGCCATCCACTCCCTGACAAGCCCTGGTGTGTTCCTCTCTCTATGTCTATGTGTTTACATTATTCAACTCTCACTTATGAGTGAGAACATGCAATGTTTGGTTTTCTGTTCCTGTGTTAGTTTGCTGAGAATGATGGCTTCTGGCTCCATCCATGTCCCTACCAAGGACACAAACTCATTTTTTATGGCTGCATAATATTCCATGGTGTATATGTGCCACATTTCCTTTATCCAGTCTATCACTGGTCGGCATTTGGGTTGGTTCCAAGTCTTTGCTATTGTAAATAGTGCTGCAATAAACACACATGTACATGTGTCTTTATAGTAGAATGAATTATAATCCCTTGGTTATATACCCAGTAATGGGATTGCTGGGTCAAATGGTATTTCTGGTTCTAGATCCTTGAGGAATTGCCACACTGTCTTCCACAATGACTGAACTAATTTACATTCCCACAAACAGTGTAAAAGCATTCCTATTTCTCCACAGCCTCACCAGTATCTGTTGTTTCCTGACTTTTTAATAACTGCCATTCTAACTGGAGTGAGATGGTATCTTATTTTGGTTTTGATTTGCATTTCTCTATTAACCAGTCATGATGAGCTGGCTAGCCATATGCATAAAACAGAAACTGGACCCCTTCCTTACACCTTATACAAAAATTAACTCGGGGTCGATTAAAGACTTAAATGTAAAATCTAAAACTCTCAGCCCTGTTCTAGCAGTAGTTTACATGTTTATTACATTTTGTGTCTCACTATGGAGTTCCCTTAGTTTCTGCGAGTCCAGCTCTGCATTAAATCTTTCATCTATTATACCTGGCATTTAATACTATTTAATTCAAAAAAATAGCATATTCGTATCTATTTTTCCAGAACTAATCATCAAAAGTATTTTACATTTCTCATCACTTAGGTTCTATTCAGACACTGGTATTTAAGTCGGCCATGATATACCTCTGTGGGTAGGCTTCTTCCTGTTTGTGCCTTGTAGGCACGGGGGCATCAGATATCAATTCATGTTACCATGATATCAGATCTTATCTTCCTCTTTTGCATTTATTTTGTGTGTTTTCTAGCCAGTTATTTTTCTTCCAGGAATGAGAGCTCAACATAACTGGAGCATCTTGTTAGAGGCTATTAATATACCAATCTTAAAAGACAATCTAGAGCAAAATTGTTTTCACTCATCAAGATTCACATTGCATCTGCTTCCAACAGGTGTGGTGTTTTTCTCTTCCTCTTCCTGAAGGTAAGAAATAGGCCTTTAAAAAAAATTTCCTGGTGGCCTTTGTTATTCAAAAATAGTAAGTGGGCCAGATGGTATCAAAATGAATGTGTGGATTGGATTGCAAAAGATGAGCTTCCTCCTGCAGGAGTGAACACTGCTAACTGGCTCCAGTAACACAGCTTTGACTGTGTTTTTTTTTGTTTTGTTTCGTTTTGTTCGTTTGTTTTAGTTTATGCAATAGACCTATAAGATGAGCTTGTTTCATAAGGTTAGAGTTTGAGTGTTAATCATTCAATAGTATTTACAGTAAAACATTTCTCTTCCACTATACATAATAACTAATTTGCAATAAAATAACCTACTTTATTTAGTCTCTTTGGTTTAGTTTATAATGCTTAAATGACTTTGGTCTAGGAAGAATGAGCAATAGATTGAAGTCCCAAGGCATCCCATGTCATATTTAATTTTTGGTATATTAGACTGATTTTTGGCCAATTTCAATACAAGTGTGTATATATATTTGATAGGAAATCCCACTTGGAAGTATCCCTATTTCATATTAATGTATGGAAAATGTTTTGAACTTCATTAAGGTCATGTTACTGACAACGGTCCCAGGAAGCATTTCTGGCCAGGACTAAACTTCACTTCCAGTTTCCAGGAAGGAGAAAATGACCTCCTCAAGTGTAATTTTTGTAGACAGTTGCTCAACTTTTGGTTTGAAAAGGTTATAAAAATCACACTCTGCTTTCCATCTTCATATTTATATCAGTGTTGCCTTGGTCTTTTGCACAACTTTCCAAGTTTATTTTAGTTCCAGTGCAATGGATAAATTATTTTCCCTTTACCAAAGCACCTGAGGATGATAAATACATTTTATGGGTGTGCCTGAATATAGTAAAAGTCAGGAATCCAGACATATGTTGACTCCCAGTGGAGTCCCAAGGGCACAATTATACACAGAGATACCCTTGCTAATGCAAAGCTGCCACTACTGCTGTATCTCTCAAACTTTCTTCACGTTTATTTTATCCAATTAAATAATGTTCATCCAGTCAAGAGCTCATCTGTTTCATTCTTCGGAATGACAGCACTAACTTTGAAGCCATTTCCATTTTTGGAGACAAAGAGAGGTTTTATTAAAGACACTTTAGACACAATCTAAAGTAAGAGATTTAGGGGCTTTTATAAGCTTCCTCTTATTTTACTTATAAAGGGATGTAGTGACTGAAACAAATCCATGGAATTTTCTGATCTTAAGAAATGGTTCTGTGGAATAAGTCTTCTACTAGACCTTCTAAAATTTTCATTTTCTCAGAATAGAGATGACATTTTTAAGCACGCCATTCTGTTTTACCATTCTCTTATCTTTTAGAGAGTAGATGAGTTACAATTTTTAGTGAATGACTTTGTTTAGTTCTGTTTTAGATTGATGCGGCTCTACATAGATGACTTAATTACAGTAGATGATGTGATACCCATGTCACGAAAATTTTCAGTAGTCACAGCAACAATAGAGATATTAAAATGCTATATTTTGGAACCCAAGGCACATTATAGTTTGAGAAAGTATCATGTGAAAATTTACATTTACAAATTCATAATATGGAAGGGACATATTTATCTCTTGTGATATCCTAGACACAGATGTGTAAATTCATGTAAAGGTCATTTTGACCTGCTTGAAGCTGCACACTTAGAGTAGTCTTTTGTAGTTTGTCAGAAACACACAGATGACACAAACCCATTTTGAGGAGCATCCTATTCCTGTCACACTCTGTTATGAATCTATTGTTACGCCTATGTTATCTGGTGGGATATCGGGACTAGTTAGGTATCCACTTAATAATAACTAGGTTCAATTATTTTCAAGAATTATTTGTAGATATTTGGAGAGAAAGTGAGGGAAAGGAATCAGTTATAAATCAACGTTTACATATTTTGGAATGCAGCTCATTTTTTGAGTTGATTACTTTCATTTTAATGTTCAACAGTTACTGATATTTCAGTGATTAAAGACCTTGTTTAGTTAGACCATTTGCTGTGGCCTAGGAAACAGTGTTAATAAGTATGAGGTTCAGTACAAGTTTTGCAACTATGATAATTTCTCCCTTTTCCTTGTGGTCCCATAGCAATGTCAGTCACAGTGTCCATGACATTATCCTTCTGTCATTTTCCCAAGGAAAGAAAGTGATAAGCTATCACAAATGTGAGAATACAAATGGAGTTAGAGTTTATGAAACTAGTGTATCCCCACGAATAGCTGTAACCAACTCTATAATCGGGACTCTCACTTAATAAGCCAGCTATTAATATAGGTAAGGATGAAATTCTTGAAAGGCCTGGATTGAGTCCTAGTAGCCCATCTCTACTTTTTATGTAGGGCTCTCATTACCATGGCTTATGCTGTGAAGAATGAAATACAGCTTATGTTAGGTTAGTGATAGTTGTTATGTTTCTTACAAAGTTCAGTGACGTTGTGCAATTTACCAAAAACAGCCAACTCTGAGCAGAGTTGTGGGCACTGTGGGTTTAGTAATACTATTAGAGAATTTGGAAATTATTGAGCATGAAGTCAAACTTCCAGAACCACATTCACATATTCAACAAAAAATATCATCTTAATAGAGCTTTGTGGATTTTATATGAAATAATTTATCCCATGGGAAGCCACAGATTTTAGCATCAATGTGTGAAGCATAACTGTTGGTGTGAAAAGGAGCATATGAAAGTACTATTCTCTAATGTCTATCTTCTTGATGTATATCATAAACTTGTTTGCACTGCTTTCTTTAGTATGTCCGATTAATATGAAATCATATCATTTCAGCACATTTCCTTTAGATGGATTTAGAAGGCACCACTTTTGAAAATTATGCTTATGAAGAGCAACAGACAGTCCTGTTCTCCCCTAGGTACAGTTCTTTCCACATTCTTTATTTCATTTAAAACAATCAAATATAGGCCTGTATAAGGCTGGGATTATCTGCTAAATTTATCTTTTGAATTTTCCTCTTTTTGATGTCTATAAATTCATCCTAAATATTTTCAAACATTTCCAGTATTCAGATAAAGATAAATGCATAGAAAAATTTTCATGGTCAGAAAAAAGATATGCAGTCTTATATATCTAGTGTCTATTATCTAGATTTTATTTTGACCTGAAATTTTAGTTTCTTGAAGTCTAGAATTCTGAAGTTATAGAATCGAATATAATGCATCAGGTTAAGAGATGGTACAGCTATAAAATGACTTCACGCATCTCCTTCATTTTTTTTTTTTTTACCCTCTCTCTGTGATGCCAACTATGCAATCTAGGTAAGAGACAATTTCATAAATCCTTTGGAGTGGATTCTACATCAGGAATCTGAATAAGTAAATTCCTTCTGAGATGGTCTTGACATATAAACATCCATAACAGATGCAGCCAGCCAGTTGTTATCAACAACTTATCTCTAGAACTCAGGACATACTATTTTGGTTGTCTGCTGACTTCATTTTAAATACAAATGGCAGTATTTATTTGAACCATCAAGTTGAAAATAGCCTCTTTGACAACAGACAATCTACATGAGTAGACGGCACTGCTTGTCCAAGGAGAACTTAGTCTGCCTCCTGAACACAGCTAGAGTCCAAGGTTGGTGAATCTGAGACATCATTCACAGGGGGAATTAAACCCATAGAGTTTTATTAACTTACACTGTCATTCAGTAATACAAGCTTCACATATTAACAAATATATGTTTTTTGTTTCTAATAACTTACTTCGTTTTTTATATATTAATAGTGGCATTCATTACCTCAAGATAAGGAATAATATAAAAGTAAGAGAAAGCAAAACAAAGACACAATTTCATAGATTTTGACCTTCAAAATAATTCTTTGAAATTTACAGCTGTAACAAAAGTTGAGAAGAAAATGTAGTATACATAACTCAACTAGAGACTTGAAGTACTCAATGAATAAAGTATAACTTAAAATATGGATAGAATCATGTATGATTGGTAGGAGACAATCCCCACTCAGGTCACTTTATGAAAAAAAAAGAAAAAAGAAAAAAAGAGAGGAGAGCTGTTGAGTCTAAGAAAGGGCCCTAACCCTGAATTCACTCCAGTCTAGATTATGAGGGGTGGGAGAAGAAAACACCTTTAGATAAGCTTAAGAGTTTGCAAATGAATGTGTTTTTTATCTCTTGGTTGAACTCTAATGCTGTGGTCTAAATGTTTGTGTTTCCCCAAAGTTCCTAAGTTGAAACCTAATCACCAATGCTATGATATTAGAATCAGGATAATAGGGAGGTAAATAGGTCGTGAGGATGGAGCTCTCATGAATGAGAAGAGTATCCTAATGAAAGAGGTCCCAGAGAGCTGCCTCCTCTCTTCTACTATGTGAGGGCCCAGCTAGAGAAACCATCTATAAACCAGAAACTGGGCCCTCACCAAACACCAAATTTTCTGACTTCTGGACCTTGGACTTCCCAGCTCTTCAAACTGTGAAAAATTTCTGTTGGTTGTAATTTACCCAGTTTATGGTGTTTGGTTTATAGTAACCCAGACTAGATACCTGAAAAGACAAGAAGCATTGTTTGTGAAGCCATCTTGCTCCAACTGGAACGTAAATGAGTTTTTTGTGTGTGTTCAGGCAGAGAGGGTTTAGAAAAATTTGCAGACGTTATTTGCTGTCCTAAGATGGTTTTTAAAAAGTGTGTTTTCTTCTTTGCCCAACAATAAATCAGAAGGAGGTCAGAACTAACAAGAAAAATACGGAGCTGGAACAAAAAGAATAGACACAATAACAGTGAACTGCATGATTTAAATCACCTGGAAATGTGGACAGATTTCCAGAGGACGTTATGGAGAGAAACCCAAAGTTGTCCTGTCCTGAGACCTCGCTCCACACTCTAGTCATATCATGGCACTATACAGGCCCCTGGAACCCACAAGTCCCATGCAAAAGAGAATTATAATGAAGACAGACCAAAAATAAAGTGGAAAAACTGAGCTTAAGATTTTGCCCAAATCACAGTTAGACAGGAATTTGATTCAGCTATAGACACTCTTTTTGTTTTACCCAATAGCTATACTTATACAAATAATATATGATTGTAATTTTCATATACAACTATGCATATTGAAAGGATATTTTTCTAGCTCTCTTAGATAATTGTTCAGAATGGAAGGAGAATCATGACAAAGGTTTTGGGAAAATAAAAATAAAAGTAAATTTAAAAAGAAGGGTTCCAAAGGATACATATTATCCACAATATTTTTCTCTGTAGCCTTCATTTTTTTTCTTTCTCCAGTATACCTTCCAGATTTAAACAATTCCAATACACTTCCAGTCTTAAACAATTCTTGCACACTAGCCATTCCTCATAATTATTACAAGATTATCTCAAAGTCATCCAAATTTAAATGTTTGTGTGCAGTTAGATGAAGCAAAAGTTATACTTGGCACATTTTATCAAAATATTTTTTAAAACATGATTATTTACCATTTTATTTAAATGGCACTCTTCCTTTGCAAAATAAGGAAGAAATTATAGTGGGGTATATAATTATACAGTTGGAAAAGCCCTTATTTTTGCAGCTTTCCATGAAAAAAATCTAGTAGCCATTTGTTTCATTGGCCCTTTTAAAATCTTATGTTTACTGATATTAACAGAGCCTTTAAAATACAAGGTTTTGACTTTTATTTTTTATATGCAGAAAGGCTTTGAGAGAGAAGTTATTGCATTCAAAGACACTGATAAAATTAAAGCATTCTAAGTTTCTAAGTTAATTTAAATCATTTTATGTTCCTTAGATACCCATTTAATTTTTACCCGTTGTGTTGATCACGCCACTGCACTCACTCCAGCCTGGGCGACAGAGCAAGACCCCCTCTCAAAAAGAAAAAAAAAAAAAAGAACAACTATTTTGGTTATTTTTTTCTTCAAGACATAATACTTGCTGGGCACTGTTTAAATAATGAGAAAACCACAAAAAATCTTCACTCAAAACACCGCAGCCCATTAAACAAAAGTAAACACAAGAATGAATTATGACGAAGAAAACAATGGGAATAAAGACAACGGAGTGAAGGATTGCACTAATTATTTTATCGATTTGACTATAGACAGAATCATTTTTAGACTTCTTAGTTACTTAGAGCAGCGGTCATAATACTTGCTGCCCTACTAAATAATGGTATAGTATACATTCGATTTTATTTCTGAAGTCTAATGATGTCTAGACAAGTCTATTCTTCATGATGGTGGCAACGGGCCACCTGCAGCAGCCCCTGGGAGGACCTTGGCTGCAGCGGGGGAGGCAGAGCGGGGGCCGCACTCTCCATGAAGCCATCGAACGCTGGGAATAGGTGAGAGCCCCGCCCGCTACTTAGTTGGAAGTGCAGGAGACCCCGCTTCTGGGCACAGCCACAGCCACCCTGCTGGAGCTCCAGGCCGGCATTCCTGTGCTCTTGGGGACCCAGAAAGTCCCCTGTCCTTGTTGGTTAGAAAGTGCCTGCTCCTGCTCTCTGGCCTCTCCCCTCTCCCAGCACTCCGGGGGACAGCAAAGTTGTGGGCGAGCCCGGGCACTGTTGCAAACCAGCTGTGTGTACACTGACACAAGGGCCCCCTGCTGCCTCAGCCCTCTCCAAACTTTGGGCACCAACCAGCATGGCAGGAAGGCCAGGGGTTGCTGAGGGCAGCTTGGTCCTGGCCTGCAGGAGCCTCATAGCATGGACAGCCTGGACACCATTGATGGCATGTTAAAGGCAGACAGGTTCCTAGGCAGGAAGGGGCGAGTTCCCAGTGAAATCTCACCTTCGAGCCAGGGAAGGCCTGAAACCTGGAAGCTGGGTTGCCAGTTCTGGGAGAAGTCCGTGCCTTGGTATGAGAACATCATTGATGATCATTCAGCCATTCAGTTACTGCTTTTTTCAGGCCCACTTACGGCCTCCCATGGACCAATCAGCATATACTTCCTCCATTCTGAGCACATAAAAACCCCAGATTCACACACTTACCAGGACAACCTGCCTGCAGAAAGGAACTCTCCCCATGGATTTACTCTCCACCAAGAGCTAGACACTCACTGGGATGACCTGCCTGTAGAGAGGGACTACCCATTACAGGTCTTCTCTCTGCTGAGAGCTTGACACTTGGTGGGATGACCTGCCTGCAGAAAGTATTTACCCACTATGCGTCTCCTCTCCCGAGAGCTGTTCTGTCCCACAATAAAGCACCTCTCTGCCTTGCTCACCCTCCGGTTGTCCGGGTACCTCATTCTTCCTGGAAGAATTTCGCTCTTGTTGCCCAAGCTGGAGTGCAACGGCACGATCTCGGCTCACTGCAACCACCGCCTCCCGGGTTCGAGCGATTCTCCAGCCTCAGCCCCCCAAGTGGCTGGGATTACAGGCACACACCACCACACCCGGCTACTTCTTTGTATTTTTAGTAGAAACAGGGTTTCACCATGTAGACAGGCTGGTCTCAAACTCTTGACCTCAGGTTATCCACCCGCCTCGGCCTCCCAGAGTGCTCGGATTACAGGCGTGAGCCACCACACCTGGCCAAAAGTTTTAAGTATAAATTCAGACAGTCATTATCATAATCCGTTTTTGTTGGTGAGATTAAGTAGAAATTTGACTTTGATACTTAAACTTCATCATTCAAATTCTCTATATTTGTTTATAATAAGAAAATAACTTTTTTTTTTTTTTGGCAGGGCACAGTGGCTCATGCCTGTAATCCCAGCACTTTGGGAGGTCTAGGAGGGTGGATCACCTGAGATCAAGAGTTCAAAACCAGCCTGGCCACATGGTGAAACCCCATCATTACCAAAAATACAAAAATTAGCTAGGCGTGTTGGTGGGCACCTATACTCGGGAGGCTGAGGCAGGAGAACTGCTTGAACCCGGGAGGCAGAGGTTGCAGTGAGCTGAGATCGCGCCACTGCACTCCAGCCTAGGAGACAAGAGCAAAAGTCTGTCTCAAAAAAAAAAAAATAATAATAACTTTTTTCAGTTGCAAGAAGCAAACTAATAATTCAGGCAATTTTCTGTTATTAAAAAGTGACACTGTATTCTCCCTCCTTCAAATTCCCTTTTTTGCACACGAATTTATCGGAGTCACTACTGAAAATTCTGCATAACATGTAATTATCAGGAGTCACTATTCTCAATATATAGAAAATGGGAGAAATGAGGCAGTCATATTACAAAATTTTAAGACAAATGTCAAAATTAGATTCTAACAGGAAAATTAATCTTACATCAGTTATGAAATCTGATGTTGTCAGAATATGTTTCTTTTCACGTGTTCCCAAGAATGATTCTTTGATTTATCAAATACAGTTTTGGGCCTTGAAATGTTCATATTTTATGAACAAACACATTAATATAAATATCTTATTTTTCCTCACACATCTTTTCTTTTTAAACAAAAATAAAATGATAAATACTTTTTTCTAAGCATATTTGGTCTTTTTTTATCATCAAGATTGGAGGCATTGACTATTCTCCCAATCTTTATCTCTAAATTCATTATCCCCAGGTTGTTGTCTTTTTAATAAAGCTTTCACTTTTATTCAGCTTCATGCTCAGATTCTTTCTGTTAATTTGTTATTCTTGTGTACTTGCTTCAAATATTCAATAAGCAAAAAAACCCTACATTACTATTTGTTTACATTAAATGATACATTTACTTCTTCCACATAATTTTCTAGTCAGAAATAAAAGCTATTTTTATAGTGAAAAATTTCAATAAAATGGTTGAGATTGATTTCACCAATTAAGTAAATTTATCTGCTCCATTCTTCACGATATGTTTAGCTATTCTGGGCCAATATTCCAAGTATACGCTGTTATATGACACATTTCAACAGCTTATCATCCATTTCCCAGATTAGATATTACTCCATCGTGAAAGTTTCTTCTGCAGATCTTGAGAACCACCCTGAGAACTCTTCCCTTCACAAATCTTTGAAGATCACAATAAATATATGATTTGGTTTCTAAATGAAATCTAATATAATCCCATGGCTTATCATAGACAGACAATCCAAAACAAAGGTAGAGAAAAGATGTAGAATGTTTGGGGGAGATTGAGGTCTCACCATGTTTCCTAGTCTGATCTCAAACTCCTGGCCTCCTTTTATCATCCTGCCTCTGCCTCCCAAAGCTCTGGGATTACAGGTGTGAGCCACCATGCCTGGCTGAAAGTCAAATCTTAAGCAGATATGAGGGTCACTTAATCAGAATGCAATTTTTTTGTGATTCCTCTTTAGCCTCTTTGATACTGACAAGTTCCAATCTGTGCAAAATAATGGTAATTACTTGTTTAACTGCTCTATGAATACCTATAATGATTATTAATCAAATGAATTAAAATAGATAAATATAGATATATACATATATATCTACAATACCTTAACATGGAGACCTTTTTTTAATCTCAGGTCACATATGAAAATTGTAGATATAAACTTGCTAGCTCAGTGTTCAATAAATATTTACTTAGCACCTTTTATATGTCAGACAATGTTCTAGAAATTGAGAGTTCAGCAGTCTGTTAGAGAGGCCCAGGCTTATATATTATGGGAGACAGAGGGAGAGAGAAAGCAAGCAAACAAGATGAGTACAGGTGTTGCTGTACATTAAAAATAAAATAAACAGGGTAACTGCCTACAATTGATATGAGATGGAGAGAGAGGTTCTGCCTTTTAAAGGGTTTCTGGAAAGGCCTAAGAAGAAGTATTTTTGGTCTCAAGTGATCTTCCTACATTGGCCTCCAAAAGTGCTGGGATTACAGGTATGAGCCATCACTCCCAGGTTTCTTGTAATAATACTGTCAACAATAATGGCAGTAACAATGACATCTACAATAATGTTTAAAGACCATTTTTTGTATTTAATAAGTACATTATTTTTCCATTGTTTGAGTGTAGAATAAGGTTCAGAAGGTGTACTAGTCACTTCTCATGCTGCTATGAAGAACTGCAGGTGACTGGGTAAATTATAAAAGAAAGATTTTTACCACAGTTCCACACGGCAAGGGAGGCCTCAGGGAACTTACAATTATGGCGGAAGGGTCAGCAAACACATCCTTCTTCATATGATGACAGAAAGAAGTGAAAGTAGGGAAAATCCCAGATGCTTACAAAACCATCA
Source organism: Theropithecus gelada (assembly GCF_003255815.1). Lineage (NCBI taxonomy): Eukaryota > Metazoa > Chordata > Mammalia > Primates > Cercopithecidae > Theropithecus > Theropithecus gelada. The sequence goes on along the minus strand of NC_037685.1, from coordinate 29,033,690 downwards.
GATCTCATGGGACTCATTTATTATCACAAGAACAGGATGGCGGAAACTGCCCCCATGATGCAATTATCTCCACCTGGTCCTTCCCATGACACATGGGGATTATGGAAACTGTAATTCAAGATGAGATTTGGATGGGGACACAGCCAATCCATATCAGAAGGCTTAATTGACTTCTGTGACCCATGCAGCAATTAAAAATTATATTTTGGAAAATGAGCACTCAAATATTTGCTTTGAAAACCTAAACTTTTAACTGGTGATCGTTAATTCTGGATGAAAATTAGTAGCCCTCACAAAGCTTAAAAAGTTCCAGTACCTTTATTCCCAGTCAGATAACTGAAACACACCTTTGAAAGTGGGTTCTAGTCAGTGGTATATTATAAAAATGTCCCAAGTAATTATAATGCACAATCAAAACTGAAAACCACTGACTTATTTATTACAATAATTTGTCATTACTTATCCTTAACATTAACACATAACATATATTGATCTCAAGTTTCATAAACTATCACAGAGAACTTTAAATTTGACACAAAATTTACAACCTTGTTCATTCATGAATTTTTTAAAGCATGATCTATTTTTCTTGGTTCTGGTGAAGTCTACGAATAACTATATAAATGAAGCATATTGTTTTCCCTGATTGTTTTCCCATTTTAACTTCAACTCTTGCTTATAAGACTGAGTCAACTGTTCAAATTCTGGTAATTTAACTAATAATGATTTTAGTTATATAAATAAAAATTAAGTTATTAACCATAAAAAATTGTATAAATTCAATCTGTAGGTCTATTCTTCTTCCATGTGCAATTGTTGAAAATTAAGATACATGAGGTATGTTTCTACTTACCTTAATGATTTTGATTTTTCATCAAAAATCTGATATAATTTTGTATATTTTCCTATTGCAAAAATATACAGTCGTTCCTCATGGGAATATCCACAAGATATTCCAGGACCTCTCATGGATACCAAAATTCATAGATGCTCAAATCCTTTACGTAAAGTGGGATATTTGCGTATAACCTCCACACATCCTCCTGTATGCTTTGCCAACTCAAGATGGCTTATAATACCTAACATAATGTGAATGCTACGTGAATAGTTACTGTACCGTATTGTTTAGGGAATAATGACAAGCACAAAACTGTCTGTATATATTCACTACAGGCACAATATTTTTCAATTATTTTTGACCTATGGTTTGTTGCATCCACAGGTGGGGAACCCACAGATAAGAAGGGTCAACTGGACATAAAAACTGAGAACTGCTAAGGAATGACTAGGAAGTTTATTGAGTCTTTCCCCCCATAAGTATATTAATCCGTATATTAACTTAGGATTTTTATTAAGAATAGCCAAAAAGCACACAACCAGTGGGGAATATATTTTCCTTAATCCTCCTACTTTAATCCCCACATCACTGTTTTTCTGGCTACTTATATCTCTTTTCAAATATTGATTTTTTCCAGCTTTTCCTTTTGGGTTTCAAGACATAATATATTTTTGTATTTGGTGTTTCCAATTTAATACCTTCCTGTTAGAGTTGACAGAGTGATGATCAGAAGAAATACTCCTCAAAAAATAAAAAGAAAATAACAGAAATACTCTCTCAACACCGTTACCTTTCATTACCTTTTAATGTATGTAAAAGGTGAAATAAATTGCATTGATTCAATAAATAATTATACTTTAAAAATCTAATTAATTATAAACTTTATTTCTTAAAAAGTGTTCTAAGATTGACCTTACTTCCACTGGGAAAAAGTAAAAATCAATGACACTGATTTTCAGTCCTTGGGCTAAATTATGCAATGGGTGTAAACTGCCCAATATTTCCTAATAAAGCCCACATTTTCACAATATATTATGTATCCCCTAGAGTACACAGAAATATATTATTTGAAAAAATAACTTTATTATAAGTAAAATTCATGGAGCATGAGGCCACAAAGGAAAGTTTTAAATATTTGATACTTACTAGTAAATCATGGTGTGGTGTTAGATTAGCTGGCGCCTCTCTTACTTGGTCTTAGACTTACTTTCAGTGTATGGGAGATTCCAGTTCTTATCTTGAGTGCTTTTTATGTGACTATTTAAAATCAATAAAATATGTTGTCTTGGTTATACATAATTCAATCGTATTTTTATTTTGATCATTTAGTTTGTAAATGACAAAGTAATCTTTAACAATTATAGAACAAGAAAACAAGAGTCAAATTAAGGTTTAAAAACTAAAACCTTGATTTAATTTTTCTACAATGTACCTAGTTATTGTATCTTTATGAAACATCACATTGTATATAATCAGTCATTTAAAAAATAAATACAATTATTTATAAAAAGCAAAACCGTGCCAACAGCTGTTATTCATTTGAACTTTAAGAGCAACATGAAGTAATCATTTTCTCAGTCTGTTGATATCTCTTATGCCTTGTTTATTATTTGCCTGTTTTATCTTCCCTATAGTAGTTTTATTTTCATTTGCTTCCTTTCGTGTTGTTCTCTATGTAAAAGAACTGACATGGTTTCAGGCAGGGTGCAGTGATATTTTGGGAGGCCGAAGCAGGCAGATCACGAGGTCAGGAGATAGAGACCTTCCTGGCCAACAGAGTGAATCCCGTCTCTACTTAAAATACAAAAAAACTAGTTGGACATGGTGGCATGCGCCTGTAATCCTAGCTACTCAGGAGGCTGAGGCAGGAGAATCGCTTGAACCTGGGAGGTGGAGGCTGCAGCGAGCTGCACTACAGTCTGGGTGACAGAGCAAGACTCTGTCTCAAAAAAAGAGAAGAATTGACATGGTTTCATTTTACGTCGTCAGCCACCAGGGTGCAATTGCTTTAGCTCTCTCTGTCCAAAATTTATGAAAAATCTTTGTGCTCTAACTTGCGTCAGAAGCCAAAACTTGTAGAATTATGAAGGCCCTCATATTTATAAACAAATCACACATTCAGTTTTACCCGATATATTTGAAGTCTCTATATATTTTATCATTTAATCATTAATATCATGTATTAATATATACAAAAGGTGAATTAGATTATATTGATTCAATACATAATTATACTTGAAAATCTGTTGATTAATTATGAACTTCACTTCTTAAGAAGTTTTACATTTCTTACATTTTCAAAATTGTGTAGTTTAAATAATAAATTATAAGTTCACACTACATAGTTACCAAGTACTTGGGATGAGAAAGCTCTTGGAATAGAAGTGCTGGGCTGATAACTTTAAGTATCTGCTAGGATAACTTAAAATAACAATAAATTTTTAGGCACCTACTGTATTCTACGCTTTAAAAATGTCTTTTGACTTTTCTTTCCCGATTTGGATGAATAAACTATATTTTACTGTATAGGTTCTTTTAATTAACATTCTTTACCTTTTCCCATTTCACCTATCACATAGCACATCACAAAGTGCTGAAAAATCAAACATCAGGGAATAACAGAGCTTCTACTTTGATTAATCAAAAGTGCCAGATACCATAGGCCTTGTTTCTAATGTTATTGGCACTCTTTAACATAGGACAGGAAATTAAATTATCTGATATAAATTTATTTTGCTGCAGCTTAATAGGCTAAGAAAAAAGGAAAAATAAATAAAGTATAAAATGTTTATTAAAAAGCATTTGCTAAAGTGAGTATGGATTAAGAAAAGCAAACCATTATCAACAAGCATCATTTTAAAGCATTACAATGACTTACTTGCTCTTGAAATTTGACTGGAACTGTGCTGAAACCTTTATTCTCTAGCTACAAACCCTTCACTCTAATTTCCTCTTTGTTTAAAACAGCCTTCTTTCTCCTGCAAAGGATGCAGTAGCTATGTTCCTAAGTATCTTTAAATGGCATGAATGTACAGCCATGCAATGCAGAGCTTTGTGAAAGGGTCAATAATGACAGTTCATTTACCAATTCTGACAGTTGAACGTGAATCAGTGGAAACCACAGAGGGAAACAGTTATCAGACAGACAGGAATTTTTGCAAGAATGAATCTACTTTGCAACTACTCCAGGCTAACTTCAAAAGTGTCTAAAGAACAACTGGATAATAAGGAGCTATTATAGATCAAAATTGTCTTTATCATTCTGCCATCATGAACATGTCACTGAGAAAAATATATAAAGAACAAAAATACTGCCATGGCAACAATTAGACAGCCTTTATCCCATGCTGAACCTTCTAGGAGCATTATTTTTTCAGAATATAGAAATATTTTTAAAGTTAACACACTAAAACTCTATGAAAAAATTATACGGTTATTTGATGAAGACTGACCATCAGGCAAGATACTAGTTGCTTATATTGTGTCTAGGCCTTGGGAATCACTGCCTTAGATAAAAGTGCTCTTGATAACTTTTTATGACGAATAAAATATACGACCTGTGGTAGATTGTATAATGACTACAAATTCATTCCATCTTTGTGCACATCTTCCTTCGTATTGTGACTTTGCAGCTCATTTCCTCAAGAGATACGATACAATGCTTCCCTGCTTCAATTGGATGTGGCTAATGGAACATCAGCATATGAAACACAAGCAGGTACTGAAAATGGCTTGCTCTTTGGTGCTTTCCCTCTAACACTGAACTTGGAAATCTGAGACCACCATCTATAGCGGCATTGGCAAGTAGGCTAAAGATAAGAGTTGAAATGGAAAAGATTCATGCTCCCAATCTGACAGTTTTTAATCACTAGATGTCTGAGTGAAGCCAGCCCTGATGAAATGAAAGAGTCCAGGAAGATCAGAAGGCTGAGCTAAATATCACGATTGCTTTCTTAAGCCAACAGAACTGGAGGAATTTGTTAAATAGTAAAAGCTAACTTATACATTATTGTACATTAAATTGTGAGTGAACCATCTGTATATATAGCATTATGGCATGGATCCAACCTTTCTCAACATTTATTTGTGTACTTAAAATTTAATGTCAAAAGATCTTTCAATTACCTTCAGATGGTACCATATATATTTGTGCATTGTTGATTGATTAATTCAACGTTAAAATTTACTTAAGTATTATTTGTGTATATTTTTAGATACTATTATACACGTCTCTGAAATATTGGGATTATTCATAGACTATTGTCTCAATTCCATAGCACATGAGGAATTAATTAGTTTAGAGATGGGACTTATATAATTGAGTATGAGAACCTATTCCTTTTTCATATTTCCAGAAAATAAATTATCTTTAAGCACCACATAACAGATAAAAATACTGTTTTGTATTATAATTCCTTTGGATTAAGTATATATATTATTATTGTTGTTCCTTTTTTTCTTCCGGGACACCTAAATAAAAGTAAGATTTCCATGGAATTCATAGTGGAGATGAATCAGATAAAAACAGTTACAGTGTCTTATCAGATGTCTTCTTGAAACATGCATTTTTAGTAAAGTATGTGTCTGACCCCAAGATAAAGTTTCAGCAAACAAATGGAGGAAATGTTACATTGCCTCACTTATACTCTTAAGAACTCAATAATAACAGAAATATGATTTCCAAAGTAGAGTTTAACATTAAAATATACACATATTGTTGGGAGGCCAAGGCTGGTGGATCACAAGGTCAAAAGATCGAGACCATCCTGACCAACATGGTGAAACCCATCTCTACTGAAAATAGAAAATATTAGCCAGGCATTGTGATGTGCACCTGTAGTCTCAGCTACTCAGGAGGCTGAGGCAGGAGAATCGCTTGAACCTGGGAGGCAGAGGTTGCAGCAAAGCAAATGTGCTACTGCACTCCCGCCTGGGTGACAGAGCAAGACTCTGTTTAAAAAAAAAAAAAAAAAGTATATATAGATATATATATACACACACACACACACACACAGACATATTGGATCAAAGTGGTAACATGTCAAGCCACTGTAAGTCTTGAAATTTACAGGATTAGAAAACTTGACTATAACCCAATATAGATGTATTAATATAACTTAAGTGCAATCTCATTCAGGATAAAGAAAATGTGGTATGTATACACAATGGAATGCCATTTGGACAGAAAAAAAGAATAAAATCATGTAATTTGTTGCAACATTGATGAAACTAGAGCTTATTATGTTAAGTGAAATAAATCAGGCACAAATACCTTAGATTCTAATTCATATGAGAGACCTAAAAATGTTAATATCATGGAGATAGAGTCAAATGATATCAGAGGCTAGAATATCAGAGGCTGTAAAGGGCTTGTGGATGAGAGTCTGGAACAAAGAAAAGTTTGCTAGTGGGAAGAAACACTCAGAAGGAATAAGGTCTAATGTTTGATAGCAGAGTAGGGTGACCGTTGTTAATAACAGTGTATTGTATATTTCAAAATAGCTAGAAAAGAGGTCTTGGAATGTTCCCAATGCATAGGAATGGTAAATACTTGACGGATACCATAAATACCCTGTCTTGATGATTACACATTTTTTGCATGCAATGAAATATCATATGCACCCCATAAATATATACATACATTATGTATCATTTAAAAAATAAATAAAACTATCTCATTTAGAGAAGAGGGTTCTCTTTCCATGGAAAGGGAAATTGAAACAACACAGGGAAATATCAAGTGTGTCTATGCAGACATTCAAAGGGGAGAATGTGCTTTGGCCTAAGAACAAAGATTTTTATGCTGCAGTGGCAGATGTGTGGATAATGTGGAGATAGATGTGTGAGGCTGCCTGGGCCAGATTTCATAAAACAGCACACCATGACTTACACTGCTAGTTCTCAGAGCATATTGAAATAGCTCCAATGAGCATTGGACTTCTCATGCAGCATGCACACAGTGAGAGATCGTACCAACCAGATGGTGTACAAGTGTAGACTTTTGGACAGTGTTATTTACTATTTAAAATCAATAAGCCATTGTTCTAATTATAGCTGAATTTTCGTTATACATTTACTGTTATCGATATGAGAAAATACCAAGTTGACAGTTTTATCGCTTATCGTACTTAGAGATCGATATCCTGACTTCCTATTTATTGCCTCTGAACTTGATTGTTCTCAGTTATCCCTTGAAAGATGAAGATATATTGAGTTTGTAATCAATTCATGTTTCTGATTATGTATATGGATTACCATTTTGAACTATACTGATTCAAAACAGAAATTCCACATTTTGGAGTCATGACAGATTCCGCAACCTACTCTAAGCAGCATCTCCATATTCTGCTTTGATTTTTTTGTCTTTTAAATTATTACATAACAAAATTAAGATAATTGTGGTGCTAGCATTTTAATAAAGAATTTTATTATTTATTACAAAAAGTTTGTAAAAATTCCTACCTGGAAAGGCTCTTGATTTAGAAGATTTAGAGTATAGGGGTACTTGCATTTTAAGATACTTCACAGCACACCAATGTATACATATGTAACGAACCTGCACGTTGTGCACATGTGCCCTAGAACTTAAAGTATAATAATAAATAAATAAATAAATAAATAAATAAAATACTTCACAGGTTGTGTTAATAGTACAGATAAAAACAAATGGTTTATTAAGTTTAAAAAGAAAGTAAATAAGATCTGTCATCAAATGTTTTATCGGGAATACCTCATTTAACATAAGCAAACTGATCTATACACACAGGAAAATCCTCTGAAACTTTAAGAAGATGAAGAGCTAGAAGTCAAATGCTGGCTACGGGGGGAGAGGGCAGTAGCTTATGCTGATAACTTTGGTTTCCTGTAAGAGTTCCTTTCACAAGATGTTTACGAAGATTCTGTATCCAGTGCTGTAAGTGGTCGTGTCTCCTGGGAGACATTCTCAGTATAAGAAATGTTAAATTTATCAGGATGTTGCATCTCACTTCCCCTGAGAAGCAGTGGTAGCAAAGCTAGACATCTGCTTAAAAAAAAAATAGCTGCAGGAAAACCTTCAGAGAGAGGCGATCTTCGGGGGCAAAACAATTTTGTTGTTATAGCTTGATTTTTTACCTTTGTTCTAATTTGAAATGCAAGTTCCAACACATGCAGCTGAAAATGTACCTAAACCTTTAGCATAGCTTTACTTTAAGAATCAGAGCTTCTGTCTCTTCTTTTACTTCCTAAGAAGAGCTATAATCTTAATAAAATGAGTTTCATTGCAATCATAATTATTAAAATATTCTTTTTTTTAGGATTTCAAGATGTTACAATTTCAGCATATAAAACCAATACATCATGAAGGAATTAAATAAATAATCACTACCTCTCTGTATTTCCCAATGCAGGCTTGTAACTCAATTAGTACTATACAGCAAGCGTTATGTTAGGATGTTCAGAAAAGCGTAAGTCACTCATGGTGTGTTACTGTAACGTAGAGTGGTAAAGATCTTTGGCTCTGAAGTTAACCCGTGACAGATTCAAGTTCCAGATTTTACAACTCTTTTTTGTGTGACATTGAGTGATATACTTAACCTCATAAACTTCATTTTTCTTACCTGAGGTTTAGAGATAATGTGGGAAGTAGATGAGATAACATATAAAGCACCAAGTTGGATATATGGCATGCAGTAAATGCTCAATAAAGGCTAATTAGTATTTCTGTTATTATCATTATTTCTACCACAAGATAGGTTTATGTAGGAAAGATAAAGGTGAGGCTGTATACAGATAGGAGGGTGAAAGAAGTTTTCTTTTTTTTTTTTTTTTTGAGACGGAGTCTCGCTCTGTCACCCAGGCTGGAGTGCAGTGGCCGGATCTCAGCTCACTGCAAGCTCCGTCTCCCGGGTTTACGCCATTCTCCTGCCTCAGCCTCCGGAGTAGCTGGGACTACAGGCGCCCGCCACCTCGCCCGGCTAGTTTTTTGTATTTTTTAGTAGAGACGGGGTTTCATCGTGTTAGCCAGGATGGTCTCGATCTCCTGACCTCATGATCCACCCGCCTCGGCCTCCCAAAGTGCTGGGATTACAGGCTTGAGCCACCGCGCCCGGCCCGAAAGAAGTTTTCTGTATATGAAACTGAGGCATTTTGTACTTTATGCTGAAGGAGACCATTCCAGATGGGTTCATAAGTGTGTTGATCAAATGTGTGAGCTAGAAAAATTATTTTATTGTTTCTGAATAAGATGACATGAGTCACAAGCACTGGTGTGCCAATCTTGACTTCACACTCAATAAATTCACACACTGCTAAGATTCCTATTTAGAATGATGAAGAGAATATTGAATTAGGTTTATGCCTGAATGAAGAGTAGTAATAGGGGCAGATCTTAGGCATATGCCAGGGAATTTGAGAAATTCCTCTTTGATATTAGAGTGGTTCAAATGAAAAGAAAGCAACAGAAGGTCACTCCCAATACCCATTTGTTGCAAAAGTAGAGGACCCAGATGGATATTATTGTAATCATGTGTGATTCGCAGTTTTACAAGTACCATAATTTCTAAGTAGTGAGGAACATGAAGTAACTTGGTAAGTATACTGTAATGACCACAATGTGATAAGAAATAATTATTATTTCTATTGGTGACAGTGTAACAGATACCATTATATTATTCTACTCTTTTGCCTATGTTGATAATTGAAGGAAATATTATGTTTTAGTAAGAGGATATTGAAAATTAAAATGTAATAACTTTTTTCTTATGCAACTTCATTGATCCCCTGAATTTTATCTTCAGGATTCATCATAAGATGATTGGAAGCAAGGTCACTGTACTGCATAAAGCCAAATGCAGTTAACTTTCCATTTCACCATCCACCTAATTCTCCAGGTTGAGTGTAATATTTGGAAAGGGCTTCTTCTTTTTGAAAAGTCAGTGAAATTTTATAATTATTTCTTCAGTTTGCACATAACTAAATTTGTTCATTCATCAGCGATTTCGTTTTCATTTTCTCATAGAAAGTTACAAGGACAATAAAGGGGAAATGGATGGAGTGTTTGATGACTATTTTATATATAATGAACCTAAAGATCTCTCTTATATATAGACATTTGAATGGAATATAAAGGAAATAAGTGGATCTAAAATGAAGATATGTGGTGAATATCACTCTAATCAGAGGGACTAGGATGTGCAAAATACCTGTGGCAAAAGTATAATTGATATGTGTTAGGAATATCTCCAATGACAGGTAAGCTAGGACATGGTGTACAGAAAGACAAGAGTAGAATAGTAGTAGAATAGTAGAATAATAGAAAGTAGTAGAATATTAGTAGAAGATGAAAGCAAGGTAAGTAATGTGTGTGTGTGTGCGAGTGTGTGTGTGTGTGTGTTTGTGGACGATGGGGATGGTGAACATTACATTTAGGGCCTCAAAGGTCATGAAAATGATGAATAAAATCTTTAATGAACTGGGAAGAAATACCATAGTTTACTTTACTTTATGGTACTTTAGAAGTACCATAGTTTACTTTACATTTTAATCACTTTGCTTGCAATATGGAGAGTTGACAATAGGTGAGAAAGGAATAAAGGAGAACATTTAAAAGTTACTGAAACAATTCAGATGAGAAATGATAGCTCAGGTGGCAGTGGTGCTGAAGCTTACAGATGAAGGAATAAAGTTTCCATTTACTGATGTAGGAAAATTTGAAAGCAGAGTAGCATCTTTGAAAACAAAAGTGGAGTTTTGGACAATTAATTTTATATGCTGTTATGAAACAGCAAAGACAATTTTGGTAATTGAAAATCATTAGATTCTTCTTGCTGTGTGGTGTAACCTTCTAATAAAGGCAGGTGAAGGATGTGAGGCTGCATTCACTACAGTGTTCCCTCCAGCTAGTATATTACAAAGAACAAAATTCTCAGGCAGGATTCTGTCATGGATACAAGCATTTGTTAGCAGATGACAAAAAGTTATCAAAGAGTGTCAATTCTTTGTGTGTGTGTGTGTGTGTGTGTGTGAGAGAGATTTCTAATCTCGCCTTGTGTAAAATGTTATTTAAGAAAAACAAAATACTATTCAAGATACCAAATTCAGCAAATTTCTTAGTCAAAGTCAGGTGGGTCATTTCTAATTAATCTTCAGTAAACAGGTCAATTTCCAAAAGAAAATCCCAAGAGCCAGTTGGCTGGGAAAATCATGGGCTCTATTATTATTTTCAAGAAAATGAAGGGAATTCTTACATTATTATCCATATAGCTTTAGAACCACTAACTTTATCACAAAATGCATAATTCTAGGAACCATTTTAATTCTAGAAACTTCATGTAGCTTTAGTCTCACACATAAATAAACTAGTTACTTTGTCAAAGAACAAAATGGACACAACTTATTTGTCAAGTGGAATATGGAATTATGGAATTCTCTTAGAAAGAGTTGCAAATTGGCAAAGACATATGAAATGTGAAAGAAAATTTAACTAATAAGGCAGGCTCAGAAGATTTAAGATACAACTCACAGGACTTGCAGAGTAATTTGGAGATGAAGAAATAACAGATATAATAGAAGAAATACAAAAATATATGAATTATTTAGAACAATATTTCGAAAATGTCATAAGTTGATTACTTGTATATGAATAACTTTGATATCTTCATGGGTTTTTCAAAAGATAGTAGATCAACAACTTCAAACTTGTAAGGAAAGTTTAGTTTGAGCCTGGATTTCATTACCCAAACAATTTAATATTTATATGCAAGGGCAGAATTAATATAATTTTTAGGCTTCACTTGTTCTAAATTGTTAATACCCACATCATTTTGTCACAATTAGAAATGATAAAAATTGAAGAAGCAACATTAGCAACATCTCTAGATATGATAATCTACCAACATATTTAACAGAATCACCTGAAGAACTTACTAAAAGAGCATCAGCACTCAAATCGTGTCTGTTCCACATAAGGGGGTTCACAGCATGCTATGCCAAAACATGCCAGTTTGGCATATTGACTACTTTGAGCTAAAGACACCTGTAAAAGAGCAGATGCAAGAGGAGCACTCTGACCCTCCGTTTTCTTTCCCTAAGCAGGAGATAAAACTGCCATGTGAAACATGCGCTCCCTATAACCAGAAAGAAAAGTATATTCTCATCACCAGAGGCAAGCAGTTAAGGCCAAAATCTGTACAGACTCTGTTAAATAGCCTGTATCTTCCTTTAATCTTTTACTATCCCACAGTTACTACTCTTTGTTCTACCTAGTGTATCAGCACTTAGACCCAACTACTTTCTATATCTTCTTTTTCCTCTGAAGTTTCTCATGTACGATCAGTCCTCTGTAGCTGCAGGTTCTGTCTTCAACTGTGGATTGAAACTATTTTAGAACATAAACAAAAATAAAAATACAACAATTAAAAATAAAATTAATTTTAAATGCAACGGTATTACAACTATTTACACAGCCTTTACATTGTATTAGGCATTATGAGTAAAATGTAGATGATTTAAAGTATGTGGGGGGAGTGTGCATAGGCTACAAGCAAATACTGTACCATTTTACACAAAGAACTTGAGCATTCTGGGATTCTCCTGTGTGTAGGTAATTGTGGAACCAATCCACCTGTGTATACAGAGATGGTACATGTAAAACATATTAAATTTAAAAATTCTGCTTTTTCCTGTTAATCTGTCTTATTCTGTGCTAATTCTTAGTCCCAGATGGAGACCTTAAAAATGCTTTGCCTCTCCTATATGTACGACATCATTAGCAATTTAGAATACTTAATGGCAAAGCATTTGTTTCATAATAGCAATGCTGTCTATAAAAGCTAGGCCTAAAGAAAGTTATTCAAGACTCAAATAGCACAAGGCAAAAATTAACTGGTAACTAACAAAAGGGTCTCAAATGAAAGAAAACATACACTTGTTTCCAGACTAATAATGTCAATACTACATGTATGTCACCTCTCTTGAAGTTCATCTGAAAAGGACTATGTGAAACAATAACCAGAAAACAATGGGAGAAAGAAGAGAGGCATATAAGTTGCTAGATTTAATGTCAAATCACCACTACTTAAACATTGTGGTTACAGAGAGATGACCAGGTCAAAATTGATCCAGAAATTTACCCTATAGAAAATGTTACCTGAAGTAAGACAATATAAATCCAGTTTGTTGTCCAAGTCTTAACTATGATCAATGTATCATTTACAGTAATTAAGCAGAACTAAAAACTTGAAAATGCTATAAAGCATGAATGAATTGGTATATAATTTTTACTTCTTTTATTATTATTTTTCTTAGGTTTCTAAATTATTTACAAAGGGCAGTAATTAAATTCATTGAGAGTTTTCTAGGTTCTCTGCAATATGAGAGCACTTTACATGCATGCCATATATAACATTCACAAAAAATTTAAGAGACAGCTATTATTAATCTCCATTTATGAATGAGAATGTAGTGTCTTGAAAAGTTTAAATTTTCATTATTTGCAGATAGTATCAAGTCTGAATTTGAAAACCACATATATTACTAAAACCAACTATACTTTTACAAACAGATACAAGTTTTAAAGCAAATAGAATATTTGCAGCAGTACTGTAAAGGATGATAAGGAAGTAATGGTGGAATATGTGTCCCTATTAGAAAGATATTATAGTTTTCCAGGTGAGAAATAGAAGATTGTTCTCGGGCAGTGGTAACCAATACGAAGATAAATTAAGAGCTATTTACGAGGTTGATAAATTGAACTGTTATTGTTGTAGGTACTGCTTATTTACTGTTAAGGAAGAATCCCCTGGTATTTCCACAATCATCAGTATAAGATAGAAATAGCCTCACAGAATGATACACAACTATAACTGTGTGAACTAACTGCAAGAAAAAGAATCTTACATGCCTTAGAGTGCTACAGCCCAAGATCAGAGGATTCTATTATGTGTTTGCAAGTGTATGTGTGAGTGTGTGTATGGGGAGTGGGGAGATTCTTTTTGAATTTTGGTATTTATATAATTTAGAGTGTATTGTAGATTATTTTGATTTTCTGTTCTTTAAGGGAAAGTTTCAGGTGCCTGCTTGAATACCATTACTATTGGTAAGTAGCTGATTATCTTCAATTATTTTCAATCTACCTACACTATCTCTTTCATCACACACACACACACACACAAACACACAGACACGTATACACAAACCTGTACTATGATGCAGAAGTGTTTTTAAAAATGATAAACTATGTCTTAACACAAATAGTTCTCAAGTGTCAAACAAAATTGAGCTTACCTGAAAATCAAAGAACATTTTCCAAAATTTTATTTAGAATTTTTTGGTACAAATTTATGGGATACTTGTACAATTTTGTTACATGTATAAACTGCGTAATAGTTAAGTCAGGGGTTTTAGTGTATTCATCACCTGAAAAACATACATTGTGCCTATTAACTAATTCTCATCATTCACTCCGCCTCTCACCCTTTCACCCTTCCAATTCTCTGTTGTCTGTCATTCCACTCTTATATCCATGTGTACACATTTCAGCACCCATTTATGGCTGATAACGTAGGATATTTACCTTTCTGTGCTTGTTTCACCTAAGATAATGACATCCAATTCCATCCATATTGCTGCAGAAGACATGATTTTACTCCATTTAAGGCTGAATAATATTATCTAGTGTGTGTGTGTGTATATGTGTATATATATATATATATAAATACAAATGTTATATATATATATAAAACGTTTTCATTATCCATTCATCTGTTGATAGGGACTGTATTTGATTTCATATCTTTGCTATTTTGAATAGTGCTGTGATAAACATACCAGCGGAGATATCTTTTTAATATATTTATTTATTTCCCTTTGTCTGGATACCTACTAGTGGGATGGCTGCATCAAACAGTAATTCTCTTTTTAATTATTTGAGAAATCTCTGTACTATTTTCCATAGAGATTGTACTAATTTACATTCCCACTAACAGAGTATAAGAGTTCCGTTTTCTTCACCTCCTTACCATTTGCTGCATTTTGTATACTTTTGTACACATTTGTAATGATAGCCATTCTGACGGGCACGAGGTAATATCTCATTGTGGTTTTCCTTTGCATTTCTCTGATATTTAGGAATGTTGAACATTTTTTCATATACCTATTGGCCATTTGTATGTCTTCTTTTGAAAAATGTCTATTCTTGTCCTTTGCCCACTTTTTAATGGGGATATATATTTTTTTCCTGTTCAGTTGTTTAAGTTTCTTGTACATTCTGGATATTAGGACCCTGTGAGATGAATAATTTGCAAATACTTACTCTCATTCTATAGGTTGTCTTTTCACTCTGTTGGTTATTTCTTTTATTGTGCAGAGGTTTTTTAGTTTAAATCCTACTTTTAAATTTTTATTTAGAATTTTTATTGTTATATTTCAAATATGTAATTAAAAATTAAATATTGTATATATTCAAGTGGAGCAATGGGATGATTTAATACACCTACATATTGCATAGTAGTCCCCCCTTATCTGTATTTTCAGTTATCCACAATCAACTGTGGTCCGAAAAAAGGTGAGTACAGTACAATCAAGTGTGAGAGACAGACACACCACATTTACGTACCTTTTTTAAAAAATAAATTGTTATAATTGCTCTGTTTTATTACTATTTATTGTTGATAATCTCTTACTATGCCTAATTTATAAATTAAACTTTCACAGTGATATGTATGCATAGAAAAAAACACAGTATGTACAAGGTTCAGGACTATCTGTAGTTTCAGGTAACTATGGAATTCTTGAAAGATATCCCCCATGGATAATGGGGGGACTACAGCGTGATTACCACAGTCAAATTAACACATTCATCACCAGTCATAGTTACCATTGATGGGTGTTTATATGCATGATGAGAAAGTAAATTTCAAGTATACAATTCTGTATTATTAACTATAGTCACCATACTGTATGTTATACCTATGTAACATATTAATTTTATAACTAAAAGTTTGGAATCTTCGATCAATACGTCCCCATTTTCCCCACCCACCAGGTCTTGGCCACCAGTATTCTGGATATTCGATGTGGGTTTTTTATATATGTCCTTTATTGTGTTGAGGTAAGTTTCTTCTATACCTATTTTGTTGAGAAATTTTATCGTGTTTTAGAGTTTTAAAGGATGTTTAATTTTGTCAAATGCTTATTGTAGTTTATTGAGATGGTCTTATAATTTGTATCCTTTATTCTGTTAACATGGTATATCATGTTGATTTATTTGTGCATGTTGAATCTTCCTTGCATCCAGGTATACATTCTAACTGATAACTATGTATGATTCTTTTCACATGCTGTTGAATTGGGTTTACCAGTTTTTTTTCTTTTTTTTATGATTTTTTGTGTATTTTTATCAGGGATATTTGTCTACTTTTTTTTTTCTTGGAGTGTCATTAGCTGGCTTTGGTTGAGGGTAATGCTAGCATCTCAGAATGAGCTTGAAAGTGTTTCCTTAGTTTCAATTTTTGGAAAACTTGATTGGCATTAATTTATTTCAAGGCTTGGTGTAAATGGAATTCACCCATAATGCCATCGGGTCTTACACTTTTCTTTTGGGGAGGTGTTTGATTACTTATGAAATTTCTTTACTCATTACTAATCTCTTAAGACTTTATACTTCCTGATTCATTCTTGGTAGGTATTACATTTCTATGAATTTATCCATTTCTTCCCGGTTATCTAATTTGTTGGTGTAGGATTGTTCATAGTACCATCTTTAGAATCCTTTATATTTCTAAGGTATTGACAGAAATGTCTCCACTTTCCCTCATTGGAGATCTCTCTATTTTTCTCTTGGTTAAGTCTAAAGTGTTTTTCTATTTTTATTATCTTTTCAGAAACCCAACTCTTAGTTTTGTTGATCTTTCCTAATGTTTTTCTAGTTTCCACTCCATTTATTTATGCTCTAATCTCCATTATTCCTTCCTTTTGCTGACTTCGTGTTTAGGATTTGTTTTTCTTTTTAGTTTCTGGAGGTGTAAATTTAGTTCGTTTTTTTTTTTTTTGAAATCTTTCTTTTAATTTATATTTATTTTTGTCAACAAATTTCTCTGTTAGAACTACCTTAGCTGCAACCCATAAGTTTTGGTATATTGAAGGAAATTATTTAACACTCTCACTTTTGCCTTCTTGCCTGCATTTTTTGATATAGTGAAGACATTGTGCTCTGACAGATTCTAAACTTACCAGGCCGAGTACTTCATCAGACTATTTTACCTCATCTCCCCAGTGTATAACATAATACTTAGCACATGACTTGTGCTTATTAACTTGTAAAAAATTGTCAAATGAATGATCATTTGTGATTAATAATGAGAAAAAAATAAAAGAGAAAGCAGAGAGGAAAAGATGGAAAAAGGGAAAGGGTAACAACAATAAATGGAAAAGAAGAAAGCATGAACAAGGAGGTGAAAGAAAAATATGGAGGGAGAGAGAAACAATAGGAAGTAAAAGAGTATTAAAAAATACATTAAATGATAGCCAGAGGAATAGGAGAGTGGAGGGAAAAAGAAATTAATAAGAAAAAGTAGGCAAAATGAATTATGAGATTAAAGGGAGAGTAACAAAATCAAGAAATCAGTGGCCAATTCAACACGAGAGTTACATAAAATGTAAAATTCAGTCATCAAAATAATGCAAATGAAATACATCCTTTAATTAGTAAGGAAAAAAAACCCACTAAACTAACTGACAACGAAAACAACAAAAGAGAAATGAAGTATCCTACTCAAATTGACTCAGAGCTAGCTATTGTCGGAATAAAGACTTGGACCAGCTTCAAAATCTTCATGCTCATGCCTTTAGACTGCAAAAGTTGAGTTCTCAGGAGTCATAGACCACTTCCAGCTTGGAACACTATCCAAAGATTTAACTCTTTACTAGTATCCCCTCATTTATTCAGAAATTAGTAGTTAGTGCCTACTCTAGCTCAACCTCTGTCTAGGCTCTTGAAATACAGGAGTGAACAGAGCATACAAATATCCTTGTCCTATGGGACCTTATGTTATAAAAATGTTAATATATCACAAACGATAAGAGTAACAAATGTGGAAAATAGTACAATATTTTCAATATTGGGAAGTGCTATTAGATGTAGATCCATGTCAAGAGGATTAGAAAGTGCAGTCCTTTCAGCAATCACAGCACTAAGAATAATGAAATAATGAAATATTTAGTAATAGCTAATTAAATCTTTCTCAAAAAGCTATTGTTCAGCACCTTAAATATACAGATGGTGAATCATGTACTGGACTTACAGAAAATTCTATTAATCATTCTCTATACTTCATGATTTTGTGAAACGAATACTTTTTTAAAAGTAAAAAAAAAAGAAACAGAGATGCCAGCCAGAATGATTAAGATTTGTAATCATAACGCTATGGAAAAACCCTATACAAATTATTGAAGATATGACTATAAAAATAAATATTTGAAATTAAGAAATACAGTATGAAAAATTAAAGTCAAAACAAAGTGAGGGAGACAACTGCTTCTGACCTATATGGAGTAATAAAGACAAGATTTATTTTTCCATCTGAACTAACCAAAATTAAAAGACTATATATATATGTTTATATATGTATATGTGTATGTGTGTATACATGTATGCACACATGTATATAGTATATATGACACATACATATATGTATATACATCTATAACACAATAATGTCTAATATACACACATATATGTATACACATGTACTGTAGAATTGAGATGTATACACATATACACACATGTATATGTATATATATACATATATACACACACACATAGTAATGATCATTAAGACACTGGTATCAGGCAACAGTGATCCCTAAGGGATTCAAGGCAAGCTAAATTCTACAATTGTCCCATCTTACTGCTTTTAGAGAGTTTCCAGGATATGGCAGAGGGAAGGGTAACTCAGACATAGTCCAGATGATTTTCTGTGCTAGAATCACAGCTTAACATCTGGGGAATCCAAGGCTGCTGAAGTTTCCGGGACAGAGTACAAGAGAGGCAAATGCTTCACAGAAAGAAGGCCCCAGAGATCTGAGAAAGGATCCAGTGAGTTTTTAGGTGAGTACTCATCAATGCACAATATGAGGAAACTACCTGAGAAAATTGAAAGAATCATCTGGAATTCACAAGGAACCAGATATAATGCCAGTTCCCGTTAACAGATAGGTTAAACTTCACATAATTGGGGCATTGATTAGGAGCAAGGATGATCTTGCTTCACAAGTGAAGAATAGCCAGCCTTTAACTGAGCACTGTTCCAGAACTGCCTAACAAATCATGCAAGCCAGACTCTAAAAGGATCAAACATTTTCCAAGTGACTTAACTCTATTCCAGAGTAAAACCGAATAATATTTATAGGAATACAAAAATATCTAGGGTACAAGTAAACCTCACAAATTTAACAATACATCAAAGATAATTGACACATAAAGAATCAAAAGAGCCTAATCCATAATGAAAATGAGAATGAATACATAAAACAAACACAAAGATCATACATGCATGGGTGTTAAAACTAGAAGAAAAACAGATTATAACTGCATCTCATATGTTCAAAAGTTTAGGAGTGACAGGAAAGATATGAAAAGACCCAAACTGAACTTTCACAGATAAAAATTACAACGTCCAAGATGAAACAAAATGTACTAGCTGGGCGTATGGGCGGAATAAATAAATAAAGCTGTAATCCCAGCTACCTGGGAGGCTGAGGCAGGAGAATCACTTGAACCTGGGAGGTGGAGGTTGCAGTGAGCTGGAGTGTACTCCAGGCTGGGTGACAGAGCGAGATTCTGTCTCAAAAAAATTAAAAGTAAAAAAATGAAATAAATAAGTAAAATGAAATACAGAGAAAATAAGAAATTTGTAAAAAAAAATTTGAAAAGAGTGTCAGTTAGCTGTAAGAAAATTCCAGTTGGTTTAATACATAAAATTAGAGTTTCCACAAAAGGCAGTGGGGAGGGGGATGCACATAAAAATATTTAAAATAATGATGCCTTATATTTTTCCAAATATTATGAAAACTACAAAATCACATATCCAAGAAGCTTAACAACTATAAAACACAAGGACCTTGAAGTAAATAACTACAGTACATCATAAGCAAATTTCTCCACATCAGGTACAAAAATCTTAAATCATTCAAAGAAAATATTAGTTAGATACAAACAAACAAAAGTAAGGATAAGAGGAGAATTCTTACCAGAAACAATGCAATGGAGAAGAACATAGATCAATATCTTAAAATTATTGAAAGAAAAAACATGTCCAACTAGCATTCTATACTTAGTGAATATCTTTCAAAAATTAAGTTAAAATGAAGATATTTTCAGACTCACAAAAGGTAAAGAAAAAATTATCAACAGTAGACCTCCATTATAAGAAGTGTTAAAGAAAGAACACCAGAAGTTATCAAGTACATTGTAATTTTAAAAGTTAATTTTCTTATTATATAATCTCTTTAAAATATGGCTGCCTTTCAAACAAATACAACATATTATGCATGTAAGTGTATCAATACTTAAAATATGACAGCAGCAACAAGCTCAGGAGAGAAAAAAATGCAAGTATACTATTATAAGATTTTTACACGATATGTGAATTTTTATAGTATCACCTAACAAACTGTAATAAATTTAAAATATGTTCTCTGGATCCTAAGCAATCACTAAAATACCAAGAAAAAGAAAAGATGAACCAAATGAAAAATAGATGGTAAGACAATAGACTGATGCCTAACTTTATCTAAAGTTACATTATGTGTAAATGATTTAACCACTTAAAGTATAAGGCAGAGACTGCCATAACGGATGAAAAGGCAATACCCTACTATACAATGCCTACACAAATTGCATTTTAATATAAATACAAGCTTAAAATTAAATGATAAAAAATGACCATGCTATCACAAGTTAAAGGAATCTGTTGAATCTATATTATCAATGGAAGTAGGTTTTAGAGCAGAAAAATATTATTAGGGATGAAGAGGGTTATTTTACAATGGAAATTCAGTCAATTCATCAAGAAGGAAAAAGAATCATGAATCTTTATTTACTTAATAAAAAATTGAAAATAGACCCAAAGTAAAAACTGACAGAACTGAAAAGGAAGAAAAAAATCTATTGTTATAGTCAAGAAATATAACACCTCATCTTAATAAATAACAGAAAAAGTAGACAGACACAATATAAAAGATTTTAACAATACTTTCTGTCCTCCCAATAGCAGCTAAATGTACATTATTTGTAAAGTGCATATGAAACATTTATCAAGATAGTCCATATTAAGGTTCTGATTAATAACATTAAATAACAAGTTCTGATAAATTTCAATGATATTGAGCCAAACAAAATGTTATCTGACCATAAGAGAATCAAATTAGAGATTGGTAACATAAAGAAATCTGGAGAAATCCTGATATATATGAAAACTAAATAGTACCTATATAAATAATGTATTCAAAGAATAAGTTAGCATGAAAATTAAAAATTATTTCGTGGGATATCTCAAAAGTAATACTTTGTTGGAAATGTATACCAGTAGATATTAATATAATAACAGGAGAAAGTTCTCAAATAATGGCCTAAGCTTCCACCTTAATGTACTAGATTTTAAAAAGCAAATTAAACATAAATTGAAAATAAAAATAAAGACTAAAGCAGAATTCAAATAGAAATTGCAAAAGCAATTTAGGAAAATGAAGCAAAAATCTGGCTCCTTGAGATCAATGGTTTATTAATCTGTAGCCTTAACAATTAAAGAAGAGAAGAAGAATGACATTAAATTGATTTACTTTCCCCTGGATAATGAGGTGATCAGTCAGCTTTCCGTGGGAATTTCCAAATATATCTAGTGTCTTCTCATCTACTCGGGAGGGAGAGTTTTAGATGTAAGGCAGGGAAAGGTGGATTTGATTCAGTATTCGGACATTCTCTTAATTCCCCAGATTTAAATTAGTGCTCCCTCTACCACCTGCATTGGCCCGTTTGGTCTGTGAGTCCAAGAAGAGTCTTGTTTCATTTCTCTAGAAACTATATTCCAAATAGTCTATGGGCGAATGCTGTATAACCAAAGGCATTTAAAAGACTTACAAACAATTGGCTATTTTCACACACCACATCTCAGCTACCTACTATGATATTTGGTATATTTAATTCCTGAAAAATGGTTAAGTTCCTCAAGGTAAATCTCCTTGCTTCTCTTTGTTCTACCTTTCTGCAGTCTTGTATGTTTTAAGTTCCCCCAAGTCAATAAATTACTTACCATTCTCTCATACGATTTATTTACACATGATTCCAAATGTCTCCAGTTTCATAAAATGTGTGGCATTTGTGATGCATCCCCTAATACTCATTACTTCTTTGCATAGTTTTGATGTAGTTTTCAACAGTCCTGACAATGACATTTCTAGAAATTTCTCCAATATTATCAATCACATTGAGTCATGCTCTTTAGTTTCCTTTAATCTAGAAAGATTTGACAGCCTTTCTTTCTTTTCCTTAATATTTTTGCCTTTGAAAAGTATAAGCCAATTGTTTCATGGAAACTTAATTTAAGTTTTAAATGTTTCTCCATTATTAAATTCATGTTACTTAGCAGGGACACTACAAAAGGGAATTCTGTGTTCTCTACAGTGCATCACATTCCAAGGTATATGATTACAGTTTCAATACTGCTGATGTAAATTTTGAGCCCTTGAATGAGGTAATATCTGTGAGTTTTTCCACATTTCATTTTCATCTTTTTTAATAAAAAAAACTTCACTAATACAATTATCCTGTTTGTTATCAAATTTTCAAACCAGTAGTTTTAGCATTCATTAGCAACACTTGCCTGAATTCTTAGAAAAATTGTTGTAATTTTCACTTTTATAATTTTATCATTATTTAATATTTGCTGGTAGGCTTTTTGTATTTATCACAGTTTTATTTAATCTTATTTAATGTATTATAATCTATTACTTTCATTATTTGTTTAAGTGTTCAAAATTGTTATAAATTTGCAATGAATATTCTCTTAAGTTTCCTTCTGTGTCTTTTTGTCATGATCTCAGAATTATTAGCACTTTTCCTTATTTTGCAGACATAAGAAGTTTAAGACTCATTCAAAACTTTCCCTATACCAGCCCTACAATCAACCTAATATTACTCTAAGGAGCAGTAATTTCATTTAGTGACATTCTGGAAACCAAGATATTGAATTATCATACTTACTGTTACAGAAATAGCTAAAATCATATGCATATATACATATGAATGTACATGTGTGCATGTACATCAAGAATGATGAGTTAATATTGATGCTTCCAAATTTTTAATTCATACTCCAAAGTCCTTCTTTGCCTTTTCTTTTTGTCTCTCTCTTCTCACACTGTTAAAACTTCAAATGTTTACTCACTTGTTAGTGTTGTAGTCTGTTTAGTCCATAGTTCAACTAGGTCTAAGTTCTTGTCCCACAACCAAGAAGAATAAGGCATGCAGCCACCAGAGAGTGAGGAGAATAGGGTAGGATTTATTATGCAAAATGAAAGCTCTCAGCAAAGAGAGGGGTCCTGAAAGAAGCTTGTCAGAAACAGGACTGAGTTCTGTATCTTTTAAGTGACAGAAGCTAGGAAGTCTTCTGTGGATTTTGCCCTAGTGGGAGAGGTAATGTTCCATCCTAAGAGTGTTGCATCTGTGCCTGCCTGCTGTTGGCCAGAGTGACTCCATCTTGGTTATTACCCAGGAGTGCCTAAGTGAAACCCAAGGCAGGGCTAAAACCACAATGCTAATGTCATGTTAATGACATTATAATGAGCTGTGTCAAGTTAAGGACATTTAGGTTGATTTATTGCACCTGCACCCAAGTTGGGACAGTCCCTTCTGAGCAATATCCTAGCATAACAGGAAGTTCTTCACCACGTTTCTTCCTGTTTGATGCAGAGACAGTACAGGTACTGTCCTGTGGTTGTTCTAGTGAACATGACCTTCTCTATCCTTCTCCTGAAACCTTCCCTATTTGTCTAACCAGTGACTAACTGCTTCCTCACTCACTAGTACTGCAGTATTCACAGTCATAGCATTGCTGAACTAATACAGCTAAAAACACAAACCAACTAATTAGAAGTCAATACTGATTTACAGGTGTATTTGTCTTTAGCTAAAGAGTACATAGTCAAAGTACTATATTCAAAACCTACTTGTATTTGTTTTCTTTTCTTCCATACCATTATTTTATATATAGTTGATATATACGTAAGTTCATTTGATTGTTTTCAGAATATACATTTTATTCCCTTTAATAAAGACATGAATGTATATTTTTAATTCAAAGCAAAATATTTTTAATGCAAGACATAACATTAAGATGATTATCACTAAGCATATGTTATAAAATAATCTTTTTCTATAGCTGCATATATTTTATTTTAAAACATTTATAGTTTAGATGACATGAACATAGTGAAATATGACAAAATTTTTAGTTCAACTTTCTAAGATCAGTTTTTATAGTTCTCTGAAATAGATGAACCATACAAATGATGGCCTGTATAACTTTTGAAACAACTTTTACACATTTGAGTGATTCAGATCCCTATTACCCAGCCACATTTTTAAAAAATTTCATTTTGAAGAGAGAGGCATAATTTGAAACTGTGTTGATCTTTGAACTTAGGACACATTTCAGGAAAAGGAGGTTTTCATATGCATAAAATTGAATTTTTTGCAATAGCCTTGATGTGTAAATTATGATTAAGTGTTTCCTTATAGCTGAATTAGAACAGATGCATGTGATGAATACAACAAAACAGAAACAGATGGCATACCACATGTATAACATCTTAATACATCTCTTTTTATGTAAGATAATTAGCATAGCAAGTATACTATATTTAACTGATTTTCTTAGAATGTTCTGTTTCCGCAAAGGAAGGAACAAAATGGTTTTTTGAAATGTACCGTAAATATATACACCTTCACACAGTGTTTTATTGTTATTGTTATTGTGATGTACTAATTTTCCCAGTTAAACCCACTAACACACACACACAAACACACTCTACATTTATCAAATTTGTGTGAGAAAATGTAGTTACTGATTGTCTACTAAAGTAAATATTGAATAAGGTAAGTTTTATGGGAGAATATATATGTTTTTTTCAAAAAAAATATTTATCTCACCGTAATTGCAAAAGAAAAATATGCGTAAATCCCTTTGTGTACCTATAATTTATTTGTATTAATGTTTTATGAGTATTAACTTTACTACTTATTCCATGTCATAACACTTTGTTCCATACATAGAGCAAATTTAAATGCAGGATGAGTTTAGCTTTGAATATTAAAAAAAAGTTAAAGAGAGAACTAAGGCAATTATATGAAAAATACAAATGCCTAAAATCTTCCCAGGCTATTGAGGATCAAAAAGGATTTGAGGTTGGATTATCCAGATTCATAAAATTGATTAAATAATTCCTTAATTTTCCATTTGAATATCATTGTGTGATTACAGACTTATTAAATGAATGTTCATGACAAGCTTGATAATTTGGGTCACTAAATCCTCTTTTTCTCCACAGATATTTTGACAGTTGCTTCAATTTTCTTTTCATTCTTTCTTGTCCTAAAGTATAAGCATATGGATTATTTTGTAATACGGTCAAATAACATTTTTCTAAAAAATATAAAGCATGTGTAACCTTGGGAACACCAAAATTAGTTTCAACTTTTCACCAAGTTCATTGCCGCATTTTTTACTAAGCTACAATCGCAATATTTAAGTCATTAAGCAACCTTATATTCACAAAATTTACCAGTCTGTGTTTGAAACTTTCAGCATGTAGATACATTCAGTGGTCTCTTAATTGTAGCGTCTCACTGGTGTAGATGTTGTGATAACATCCTGTTTGTTCTCACTCTGTGTATCTATTTGCATATGTATCTATGTAATCTCATTAGTTTCTGTTAGTATACGTACATGGATACATATAAATAATATACATGTAAATGAACATATATAAGTATATAAATATCAGTAAACATAAAAGAAAATGTTATTTAGTATAAAGTAGATTTTATAATTGATTTTCCTGAAAGTGTTATGAATTTTTTTCTTATTAGAATAAAAAAATGAGTAGTAAGAGATATACTATTTACATGAATGGCCATAAAACATGACACTAATCATTACAAAGTAATATATTTTTAAGGCAAAATTACATTCAAACAACATAAAACCTGATCTTGAAAACTGATTTTTTCTATTAGTAGACTTACTGCTTGGAAAATATGTTGACTTTTTTGATAATTTCAGTTAAAGTTTACTAGAAGAATGCAAATTGTTATAAGCATGAGGAATAAGGCTGATGACCAGATTAAAAACCAATCAAGCTAATAATGAAATAATCTGCCTAATATTTTTTCTTTCAATGAGAGCATTTTTTCATGTTCACCACACAACATTAATAGCTTTCCTGCTATAGTAACATTTGCAATTACAGATAAGGTAAGCAAACATGTTTGTACTCTAGTAAGGTCTTTAAGCAAAAATAATGTTGTGCTAATATCATTTTAAGAATATGGAGTGTCACTAACTTGGTTTTCATTTTAAGGTATAAAAGTGAGTAATTAGTCATGACAACCTGGTATATGAAATATAATTATAAAATCAT
Organism: Theropithecus gelada; assembly: GCF_003255815.1. NCBI lineage: Eukaryota > Metazoa > Chordata > Mammalia > Primates > Cercopithecidae > Theropithecus > Theropithecus gelada. The sequence continues at coordinate 29,007,178 of NC_037685.1, read as the reverse complement.
CCAGCAAGCAAGGCTTTTTCATGTTTGTATAGTGCTTTCCTAAATTAAAATATAATGGGACTTGGAACATAATTAAGATAACACAAGGAAGCTCACTCTCTCTCTCTCTCTCTCACACACACACACACACACACAAGTAAAGAAAAAATACTACTTCGACATAAAGATTTCTTCATTTAGAAAATCACAGATTATAATTATGTTTATTGAATCATGATTTATTTAAGAGAAAATATTATGTATAACATGCCTTCTGTACTCATGGCAAAGTTGGAGATTAAGCAGCCCAAAACACATTTCCCTGAGATATAAAAATGTGAATCATTTATTCAAATGACTTAATCAAACAAATTCAAATCATATTATCTTTTGTTCTGAGAATGGACTAGTAGCAAGTATTATATGTGTGCTTTAACATATATTACCTAATTAAATTGTGGAATTCAATCAGAGCCAGGAATGCAAATCAGCATAACAGTAAACTAAATAATTATACTGATTTATTCATCAAATATTTATTGGGCCCTGCAAGTTGCAAGGCATTGATTTGCATAGTATAAGTGTATCATAGTTAGATTCAGAAATATTGAACACTGAAAAGTCACTGGAAAAGTGAGAGACTTGAAGTGCTCCAGGAAAACAGATGAAATAAATATAACTAAGGATTGAATGAATGAAGAGAAGTCGGTCAGAAAACAAACAGGCACATCTGCATTAATGTGAGAGAAGGAGATTCTGCTTACTTAAGAATTTTTCTTTTTCTTATAGAATAAGAGATACTGGTATATATAAGTGAGGATAATGCAGAAAAGAAAATAAAAAAGAAAATGGAAGTTAAGATACAGATGTAAAAAAAGCATAAAGTTTATGAAAGAAAATAATGTATGTTTCATGGTTTTTATTATTGACGTAAGTTTTCTTTTTTTCTTTTTAGTTTTGGACTTTTCCAAAACTGCAAAATACCAGCTGGAACAAAAATGGTAAAGGGTGAATAAAATCTTATACGTAATTTACGTATTGCACATATGCCATTTTTGCCATCCAGAAGGTATTCACTCTTCTTCTGGTTAAAAAGTACACAGTGAGGACTTCATGGGAATACAGCCTGTGCAGTACAACAAGGCCCCATACTTATAGGAGTCCCATGCTTGATTTAAGCATATCTAAAGATCATTAGATTTTCTTTTTTTTCTTTTCTTTTTTTTTTTTTTTTGAGATGGAGTCTCGCTGTGTCGCCCAGGCTGGAGTGCAGTGGCCGGATCTCAGCTCACTGCAAGCTCCGCCTCCCGGGTTCACGCCATTCTCCTGCCTCAGCCTCCTGAGTAGCTGGGACTACAGGCGCCCGCCACCTCGCCCGGCTAGTTTTTTGTATTATTTTTTTAGTAGAGACGGGGTTTCACCGTGTTAGCCAGGATGGTCTCGATCTCCTGACCTCGTGATCCGCCCGTCTCGGCCTCCCAAAGTGCTGGGATTACAGGCTTGAGCCACCGCGCCCGGCCTAGATTTTCTTTTTAACAAAAGATCCTGTGCTCTCATTTTGCACTGGGCCCTGAAAATCTAGTAACTTTCTGATGTTATACGTGGCATTCTTGGTGGAGCATAAGGCCTTCTCTCCTTTGAGTGGGCCCTGACAGCTTAACTTGTTAGTATAATTGTGTTCTCCTTGAGCTAGAAATTCCTGGGAACACCAGGCTGTATCATGGCAGTGAAAATTCAGCCTAAGATGATTGACTGACTTTTTAAAAACTATTTAGTATTCTGAGCTTTCTCTTCTCCACTGAATGAGAAGTAAGGGGCTGTGAGATCTGGAATTAATGCAGTTGTCTTGAGGTCACCATAAAAAAAAGGCCTGTCTGAGATGCAAGTCAGCATGCAGAGGAGAAGAGAGTGGAGCCACAGCTTGGACGGGTTCCTGAGGCATCATTTGATCTCTTAGAATGTCCTGCACTTGAAGCCTGACAAATTGCTGAACATTTTCAATTGAGACAATGAATTCTCTTTTAGCTCCAGTCAGGTTTAACGACATTATTCTGACCCTTGGAATAGAAAGAATCTCTATCAAAATACATTCAATGGAAGTATGAAGGGAAAACATTTCATTTGCATTTCATTTTTTAAAAAATATCTTACATAGAATTAGGTAAGTGGCCACTCAGATTGTAACTCAAATGAAAAGCCTTTATTCCAGTGATGAAAATACAATGGAAAAAGAACTGCTGTGGTTGAAGAAGGGCTGTGTCCCTTTCACCACACTCTGCATCTTCTTGAGTGGTCTGAGAAAATGCACCTTGGGTGTGCAACTCCATAAAGCACAGTTTCAATAGTTCTTATGTATCCATTCATTTTGTATCAAATCAACGTACTCACATTTTATCTCTTTATCTAGATTTAGTAGTATAGTTTAGCTTATATTCTGAAAGAAATTAAGATAGTTTTTTGAGTTGTTTAATCATCTGTGTGCTTTCTCCCTTACAAATTGCATTTATTATATCCTTGTGAGGTTGACAGTGATTTATTAAGATACTATGTATAAGTATAGATGGTTACCAGTCTAGGCACCCATTTAATAACTGTCTTCACAAGACAATATAACGTATTTATTGGTTAACGCCATGAAGATGTAAAAGAAAAAGGTTCCACTACAATGGAGGAATAATATCCATCATTTTTTTTTTTCCACAGAGGATGTCTGTCATTCTTAAAACTCAGCTTTTGATTACTTCCAAGTCATGCTGGTATTTATCTTATTCTGTTTACATTTTTATTGATATGACCAGTGTAGCTAGGAAAATGTGAACACACGTAAGAATTTACCTTCAGGCTGTGAAACTGGAAGCAGAAATTCTGTGATGCAGGAGTCACAATTTTTCAAATGTCTTCCCATGTGTCATTAAATCTTAACATGTCATCGAGTGTAAGACAGACCATTATTAGAGGTAATACTAAGAAATGTTTTAAATGCAGCTTATTAAAAGTGAATCTCTTGTAAGACACCTTAAATATAAAAACTATACACAACAAAGTTAAGGAAATATCATAAATAATGGAAAATTATTTTCAAATAAATATTAACATTTCTACCAGAAATGCATCAGAGGACTAGATTCTATTTGTCTATCCCAATGGTAGAGGTTGTCGCACTTCAATTTTGGCCAATCTGTTCAGTGTATAATTGTGTTTCTTTGTAACTGTATTTACATTTTTCTTCCTACTGATGAATTAAGGCATATCTTCACATTTGTATTAGTCATTCATGTTTCCTCTTCTGTGGGTTATACATTTTCTTCAACACACTTTTATTGACATAGTTGTTCCCTTTTTGTTTTGTCAGAATTGTAAATGTATGTTAATTATTTGTATGTTTCAGTTATACATGTTATCATTATTGTTGCCCAGTTTGGGTCTGAACTGTTCAGCCTCTCTTTAAGAATGTAAGTTCTGGCTGGGTGCAGTGGCTTACTCCTGTAATCCCAGCACTTTGGGAGGCGGAGGCGGGTGGATCACGAGGTCCGGAGATCGGGACCATCATGACTAACACAGCGAAACTCCGCCTGTACTAAAAATTCAAAAAAATGAGCCAGGCGTGGTAGCGGGCGCCTGTAGTCCCAGCTACTCGGGAGGCTGAGGCAGGAAAATGGCGGGAACCCGGGAGGCGGAGCTTGCAGCGAGCCGAGATCGCGCCACTGCACTCCAGCCGGGGCGACAGGGCGAGACTCTGTCTCCAAAAAAAAAAAAAAGAATGTAAGTTCTTCATGTTAACAAAGTCAAATGTATTCATCATTTCTTTGTGGTTTCACTTTTGGGTCCTATTTAAAAAATACTTTCCTGTCCCAAGGGTGTAAAATATTCTCTTACATTTAAAAATGTGCTTTTTTTCTCTGTTTTTTCCACTGTAACTAAATGTAAAATTGTATATCAAACTGTATTATTTTATAGCTTCACAGTTAATCCTGATATCTGTAGGGCAAGTTCCTCATGCTGATTATTTTCAGAAACATGCATTGTCCCTTTTTGGCTCTAGGTACTTCCCTATATATTTCAAATTCCATAAACAGCATGTTTAGAATCTTCACCAAATTTCCTTAAAAATTGATACATTTTATATTTCTCTCCAGAAATAACTTATTCCTTGTTTATAAAACTCATTTATACATGCCTTCAATATTTTTGGGTGTGCATCTATTGTAAATTCTATTTGTGTAACAATTTTGTATGTAATTTTAAAAATAAGCTACTTTATTGCTTCTATGTGGTAAATCAATGAATTTATGTAGTTGTGTCCATTAAATATGTTGAACTTTCCTATTAATTTTAATAATTTATAGATTCTCTCATTTCTGTATGTGGAAAACCTTATTTCACAAGAAGATGTATGGAAGAATTATTACATTTTAAATATTTAAAAACTGTAAAAAAACCCAGCTTCAAGTATTTATCTCAAATGGATAATGGGTTAATATACCCCAACTATTCCTGTGATTTGTATATCATTCCTCTAATTGCACAAGAATCTGGGAAGTTTATGATTCCCAGGAAAGAGAAGAAGGATATTAAGTCCCTGGTCAATTTTAAGCAACACCTTATTTTCCCTAACCCACGTGGACCCTTGAAGTCTCCTGTTTTGCTATTAGTTGGTGCAAAAGTAATTGTGGGTTTTGCCATTTAAAAGTAATGGCAAAAGCCACAATAATTTTTGCACCAACCTAATACATGCAGAGGTTGAGATACTGCCAAGCCCCAAAAGTTCTGGCACTAGAGCTCTGCCTCCATAGAAATATCACACAGCCTTTCCCTGTGGGCAATTTTTCCCTTTCCATATGCTGCAGGGAACACTGTGAATGCTTCCAGCATTCTTGGACAATTTCCAAGTCTGTCGGAATCTACAGTCGCTCACCTTTGTTGTCCCTGAAGGCACTCTATTTTTCTATCCTTCATGGTATCCCCACTTCTGCCCATTATCCTAGCATAATCTTTTTGATGAATTTCTGTTTTATGGACAAATGCTAAAGCTGCTGATTTCAAGTATTTTTCCCCTAGAGAGAGGGTATTAAGTGGGAGAAGGATCTGAGATAAAATTTATTACTTTAAAATTAGATGGTTTGGTAGCACATCATTTCGTATCTTAATCTGTATCATCAAATGTGTGATGGAATTTGTTGATGGAGCTGCAGGCATACTGAGACAGGAGTTAGCGATAGAGGGGACCAGATCTATGTTCAGGTTCACAGGTACGTAGACATCTGTACCAATGTCTTACTGCTGCTATAGCAAATTACCACTAACTTAGTGGTTTAACATTTACTACCTTACCTTTCTGAGGTCAGAAGTCAAAAATCAGTCTCACGTAACTAAAGTAAACTTGTGAGCAGAGCTAGTTCCTTCTAGAGGCTCTTTGGGGATAATTCATTCTCTTGCTTTTTCAGGTTCTAGAAGTTGTCTGCATTCTCTGACTTATCACTTCTTCTAGTGTCACATCAACCTCTTGTTTTTGTTGTCACATCACATCTTTTACAACCAAATCTGACTTCCTCCTATAAAGATGCCTGTGATTACATCAGGACCAATGAAACAATTCAGAAAAATCTCTTCATCAAGATCTTTAACCCCATTTCCAAGTTCCCTTTTTTCACATAATTTTCACTTGTTTCTGGAATTAGGCCAGAGACATTTTTGGAAGGTCATTATTCAGCTTACCACATCTGACTGTTAAATATCACTATTTGCATGCCCCTTGGAAATTTGAATTAGACAAATTTAAGTACTTAATTTTAATACTCTTATGGCTCCTCCTTGCATATATCTAAGTTAGTGGGAGCAACTTGCTCAAGTAAATGCCTAATAATCATGCTATATATTTTTCTAATCCTCACATCCAATTAGATTCTAAATTGTTTCTTATTTTCCTCCTAAATAATTACCGAATTCACCTATTATTTTAATTCTCCCTGAGTTTTATTCCTAATGTTTTCTTGTCTTACATATTAACCATAATAGTTTTAGCAGTCTTCCTGCCATCACACTTACCTTTTTACAATTACTCAATACTACAGCCATTAGTGTAATTTTTATAAAACATAATCTGATAAATCACCTCTCTTCCCAACAGAAAATCTAACCATCTGAAGTTGAACCATGCAATAGTTTTCTGTTTTCTGTAGGGTAAAACCTGCAACAGATTGGCAAGGCCCTGCCTAGACTGCATAGGCTATAATCATATTTACTAGAGTGATAATGTGATTAAATTTTGGGTTCCCTACTGGACTGGATTCTCCACAACACAGAAAGCATGCCTCCTTTGCTCCCTATTGAATTTCCAGGGGCTGGCACAGTACGTGATAAATACATGCTCAATTTGTTGGATACAATACCGAGGCCTTTTAGAATCTAGCCTTTATCTTTCAAGCTTTTCCTTTCCAATTTACACACATATACACACAAAAACCCCAAAATCGTGTACAATACTGAATTAATTGTTCTTCTGCAACTAGTTTATCATATTCTTGTGCATTTGCTGTCCAGACAATTCTACAATGTTTGCCTGTAGCTTTTTATCTTTCTAAATGAATGGAAAATTGTATTTGGACTTACATACTCTAAATTAATTGTTAGTCGACTCTGTGTGTATGTAGGACTATAATATTTAAGAAGGCATGGCCAAAAGGACAAAATATCTGAAAGTCATCTAAATTAAAATGGAATCACTGGCAGGAAAAAAAATTTTTTTTAAATCTGACAGAGCCAGAGAAGCCCATGAAGAGATGGTTCTCATGCATGTATCTGAAAACAAGACTATCGCAAAAAGACTCTACAACAACTACAATGTTGAACAAATGTCATTACAGCTGATACAGTTTGAGTTTGTGTCCCCACCCAAATCTCATCTTTAATTGTAATCCCCAGGTGTCAGGGGAGGGACCTAGCTGGAGGTGATTGGATCATGGGGCCCCTGCTGTTCTCAAGATAGGGAGTTCTCATGTGATCTGGTTGCTTGATACATGACTGGCATTTTCCCCAGCACTCTCTCTCTCTAGGGATTAGTGATCCTTGTAGCCAAGTATAATTACCTCAAAACAATGATGCAATCCTTCTCATTTATTTCTTTAAAAGTCTTTGTCTTCCTTTACCTTCCAGAATTTACACATAGTTTACTATGGCATGTGTATTCCCATTGTAACTATTCCAGAATAAATACCATTTCCTTTTAGAGAGCCTCTCTCTGTCTTTTACGTTGACAAACAGTTTACAGAAAATTAAGATTTGGGCTTTTGTACTTGTATTAGATTTCCATGCTGCCATAAAAATTCACAAATGTAGTAGCTTAAAATAGCACAAATTTATTATCTCATTTTTCTGCAGTCCAGAAGTCCAGGATGACTCAACTGATCTCTTTGCTTTAGATTTCACAAAGCCAGGATCTAAGTGGCTTTGTGAAGCCACCGAAGGCTCTGAAGATAGTCTGTCCCTAGCCTCCTTCAGTTTGTTGACTAAATTCAATTATTTGCAGCTACAGGACTGAAGTTCCTGCTCCCAATTGGGACTGGTCCTTGTTCACAGAGGCTACCTTGCTCTTTTTCTCAAGCTCTCCACATGGTCCCCTGTACCAGCAACAGTGCTTTCCCTTCCATATTATGTCTCCTGACTCTTCTTCTTCAGTTACAGCGTTAACTGACTCTTCCAGTTTTCTTTTCTTCTTTTTCAAATTAAAATTGAATGTTTAAATTGGCAAATAATTGTCCATATTCATGGGGTACACTGTAATGTTTTGATGTCTATAATGTATAGTGATCAGATCAGGGTAATGAGCATATTCATCATCTCAAACATTTATCTTCTTTTTGTGTGTGTTAGGAACATTCAATATTCTTCTTGCTATTTGAATCTATATAATGCATTATTGTTAACTGTTTGTAAAGGCACTTGTGATTACAGTGAGCCCATTCAGATGGGCAATATCTTCCTAATTTATTGTAAGCTGATTAATATCCTCATTCATTCATCTTCAAAGCCACTTCACAAGAGTGCCTAGACTAGTGTTTAATTGAATAAAAAATGACAATTAGTGATTGATTAAAAACAATCTGTAAAGAGGGAAGGAGGAAAACTAGAATTCTGTTTGCCCTGGTACTGGCAAGGAAGGAAGAATTTCTAACCTTAGGAATAACAGAATGGCATCAAGAGGTCTTCGAAGCATTTAGGATACTGTCTGTAAAAATGAGGTAGGGACTAGAGGCTGTATTAAAAAAATGAGAGTTTTGTTAGGTATTGGAAAATTTACATTTTTCCTTCTATGTTTCTTATGTTTTAAGTTAGTTTATTTTTGTTTCTCTTTTTTATCTCCTCTTGGAAATTAATAGGAAACTGGTTTAAATTAAAATTGCCTTTGTGTTATATTTATGAACTGATAAAATTCAGAAAAGTTGAAGACACAGCATCCTAGTCCAATGCAGGCTTGAGCAAAAAAGGAAGCCAGGTGGGAGCAGTAAGTATTGGGAGCTAGTGAGGAGGGAAAGCAGATTGTGTGCCTGAGGCCTGCAGGAACAAAGTGAAAGATTAACTGGAAGACTGGTCATGGAAAATTATTCAAAAATAGCAATAATACTTTATTTTTTTTAAGATTTAATTACCTCAAGACAAAATCTTAAGGTTTTGATATTGGTTCCTTAATATATATCTGTCTTCTGGTTTGTTTCTTCCCTAAGTCTACTGTACAGATGACCCATAGAAATGGGTAGTCTGTTTGATTTTTGTAAAGATTAACAGGTTAAGATAGCAATATAAGGAGTAACATTCTTTTAAAAATATACTCTGAAATTAGGTATTCATATGTGGAGCGAATAAAAACACACTTTATTTTCTTTTTACATTACTTTGACATTTCTAAATTTTTACAATTAATATTTATTATAACAAATATTGAGTGATAAAACATTTAATATCTAAATAACTGCTAAAGGCATTTATTATTTTTGCATTACTAATAGCAACAATTATTATTTTTTCTCTTTCTCCTTCATTACACTTTTAAAATTCAACATAAAGTGTAACTGGAGTGTCTGCAGTTTGCCACATGCTTCAAAATAAAATTGAATAAAGTCCTAGACGAGATCAGTCTGTTGTAAAAAGACGGGCAAAAAAAAAAAATCATATTAAATGAGTATAGGAAATGTTATAAATGAGAAAGCTTCTAAAAGTCAGCATAGATAGATATGGAGTTAATTAGAATGTGAACTAGCCACCCAGTTGTTGGATTGGCTTGTGGAGAAGGTTCATTTTATAGATCACTTCTTGAGAGGCGATGTAATCTATGTATATTGAGGTTGAATTCTGACACATTCTATTTGGGAGGATCCATTCTGATATCATATAATTTGTTCCTATAATAATAACTGATTAGGATCATCCCATTGTTCAAAGATAGCTAGTTTTAGTGTTTAGTTCATTTTTGTTCTCCTGATGGAATTGGAGAAAAAAAGCTTAAATCAGCTTTACCATCATACTTCTCATCTCTATTAGACCGATACCTCATTTGTCCAAGTAAATCCTATAAATAAATGCATTTTAATTGCTATGCAAACATGAATTCACATAAAAGGAGTCATAGTCACTACTTACGATGACACACCAGCATGCAGAGTCAAAACTAAAATAATGTTTACCTACATACGACTTCCCTGGTCCTCTTGCCTCTTATAATCATATTCCAACTCCATACCCTTCCATTAGAGAAATTCTGGAGTAGCTGCTACTATTATATAGAAGACTGAATAATATTCCCAGGCATAGGTGAAGTGTCCTTAAATGTATTATATTTGAGACACCACAGTTTGCTGTTATGCTGATATGCATAATGTTAAACTGTTAAATTCCACATACATTTTTTACTCTTAAACAGGTGTGGGGGGAAATGCAGTAAAATGCTACAAAAAATAATGCTTTTACAAAAATCAAAAACTAGTTATGGGCTGTGGCAATGAATAAACATGATACAGCTTTGGTAATTTTCCAACTACTTGTAAGGCACAAAATAGTTTAGCAACGCATATCAGAATATGATATATGTTTGTATGCATGTGTATATGTATTTATTTCTGCTTGTAGTAATTTCTATACTCATGATATTTTTTAATCATTTCATTGGGTTATATCTAATTTCATATGACAAAAGTATATCCTAACATCATTAATTCTGTGCAAAAGTTTGAAAATACTCCTTCAAATTGTATATCATAAAATAACAGCTAAAACATAAAAATGACTGCAATTTAACACAAAATGAAGATTATAGAAAATATTACATAGTATTTTGCAAGAACAATATGATAAATACATACTATCATAAAATATATTGACTATTTTACCTTCCTTTTTCATGCACGATAAAATTTGCCTCATCAGTCATACAACGTCAAAGACTATCTTAGAAAATTTCTCACTTGGAGAAAAAATTATAAAATATAATGATAAGTTTCAACCTTTAACTGATTTTGAAACATGCATTTCTTTTCAAAATTATAAAATTTGACCAATTGTTTATAGTAAGTTTTTTTTTTTTTTTCCGAGACAGAGTCTCGCTCTATCGCCCAGGCGCCCGCCACCTCGCCCGGCTAGTTTTTTGTATTTTTTAGTAGAGACGGGGTTTCACCGTGTTAGCCAGGATGGTCTCGATCTCCTGACCTCGTGATCCGCCCGTCTCGGCCTCCCAAAGTGCTGGGATTACAGGCTTGAGCCACCGCGCCTGGCCTATAGTAAGATTCTTGAATAAAGAAGTTCCAAGTGATGTTTCTTTATGAATACTAAAATTAAACCCTTTATAATTCATGATGCAAATTCTATAATTTAAATGACATAGTCACTATGTCAAATAAATGTTCTACCATAAATTTAAGGGATTTTATCATTAAAATACAGAATAAAAACATACTTCATGATAAACTTAACTCAAACCAGCATCAATTCCTATGAAATAAGTGTGGTTATTTTCTTAGGAAGATATACATAAAGAAGTAAATTTGTGATATACTTTTGAGTTTGATGACAGTAGGAAGAAAGAGTGGTATTTTTTTTCTTTGAACTAGCTCACACCTGTTTATTCAGATGACTAATTTTAAAATAGTACATATTCAGAGTTGCAGAATTGTTGCTTAGACGATCAGATTCTCCAATTAAAAAATACTAATTGAGTTCTTCTGGAATAAGTTAAACGATTTTTTTTCTTTTTATCAAATATGGAAAAGAAGTATGACAGAGAATGGATATTTAGATTGTAAAAGATAAATTCAAGAACCTAAACCTCAAACAGAATTTTTGCAAAATGTGGAGTGACCTGAAAAAAAATTACATAAATTTTCTTCTTTTTCTATGTATGAACCTGTGATCTAAGGCATTTTACACTCATAAGGAGGGCAGAGCGGCCCTAGTCTATGTGTTTCTGTAGGGTGCTGAGAAATATGCACTGCCTTTCTATACTGGGCTATTATAACAACAGCAATTATGATGTTTTGGGAGGGGTGGGAAGAAAGTTCCACGTCTAACTCGACTCTTACACACTCCCATGAGCAGCTGCTAGATATTGTTAGGACTATTTATAAACACTTGGAGCAACACTGTCTATTCCAGAAGTCTAGAAATAACTGAAAGACTCATGAATTTTACAGCAAGATAGAAGCCATGTCACACTTTTCCTGCTAATAACTTTAATACTATGAATTGTTGGAGACCTTTGAGGATACTAGATGAAAAATTTTGAGAAAATAAATTATTATAAGTAACATTGCTAACATTTTCAACACTTTGTTTCTCTGAACCAGAAGGTGGAATTCAGGCTGGCCTCACATGCCAGCAAGAACTCTAGGCTCAATAAAAGTTCTCAAGATTTTCTGACTCTCTAGAGCAGAATCGTTTTTGGCTGCATGGATGGAATCTAAGGGTACACCTCTAGAGTGCTGCCTTCCACAGCAGAAGTTAAGCAGGCAAGGTTCCAGAAATATTTTAAGATTTTACTGTGTATGTGAAGACACATACTTTTATTTTTAATTCGAATCAGAAGTATAAAAAAGAACGTATGCTATTTGTCCAGTAAGGAAACAAAGCAGTCCAGAAATTTCAGGTAGGAGAGGATATAATACAGGGTGCTTACAAAATAGATGGGAAGATTGAAAAACAGGCTCTATTTTGTCTCCAAGAATATTACAGAAGTGATTCAACAGTGGGCAATACTGCATCTCAATCCAATTACATTAGGGGCTAATCCAGAAGCAAAAAAAAAAAAAAAAAAAAAAAAGCTATATATATATATATATAGCTTTATATATATATATATATATATATATATATATATAGCTTTTGACATGGCTACCTCTCACACCCGGAAGAAAAAAATGGAGAGTGGTAGACTGTCCAGGAATGGCTCCTATTTCCATCTTCTTGCTTGGCAGCACCCTGCCTGCTAGCAGTCAAGTACTGTAGTATAATAATCTGTGACTCGTTTTTGCTTCTGTCACAGGATCTTTCAAATGTCATTTCACCAGCCAGACACCTCTGTGCCCTGTGGCGCCTTTATCTGAGATTTGTTTGGGCCCGCTGGGCTCCTTCTGCACATTCGGCCCAGCAGGCTGTGCTCAGCCCACCCTACCTGCCCAGATCCCATGCCTACCAATGGTAAGTCATGCGTGGAACTGTGGGGAAAAGAAAGAGAGATCAGACTGTTCCTGTGTCTATATAGAAAGAAGTAGACATAAGAGACTCCATTTTGTTCTGTATTTGAGATGCTGTTAATCTGTGACCCTACCCCCAACCTTGTCCTTGCAAGAGACATGTGCTGTGGTGACTCAAGGTTTAACAGATTTTGGGCTGTGCAGGGTGTGCTTTGTTAAACAAGTGCCTGAAGGCAGTATGCTTGTGAAAAGTCATCACCATTCTCTTAATCTCAAGTACCCAGGGACATGTACACTGCCAAAGGTCGCAGGGACCTCTGCCTAGGAAAGCTAAGTATTGTCCAAGGTTTCTCCCCATGTGATAGGCTGAAATATGGCCTCGTGGGAAGGGAAAGACCTGATCGTCCCCCAGCCTGACACCCATGAAGGATCTGTGCTGAGGAGGATTAGTATAAGAGGAAAGACGGCCTCATGGCAGTTGAGATAGAGAAAAGCATCTGTCTCCTGCCTGTCCCTGGGCAATGGAACATCTTGGTGTAAAACCCGATTGTATGTTCTGTTTACTGAGAAAGGAGAAAACCGCCTTAGGGCTGAAGGTGGGATGCGCTAGCGCAATGCTGCTCTTTATACACTAAAAAGGTTTATGGAGATGTTTGCATATGCATATCAAGGCACAGCACTTTTCCTTAAACTTATTCATGTCACAGAGATCTTTATTCATATACTGCTGACCTTCTCCCTACTATGATCCTATTATCCTGCCACTTCCCTTTTTCTAAGATGGTAAAGATAATGATCAATAAATACTGAGGGAATTCAGAGACCGATGCCGGTGTGGGTCCTCTGTAAGCTGAGCGCCGGTCCCCTGGGCCCACTTTTTCTTTCTCTATACTTTGTCTCTGTGTCTCATTTCTCAAGTCTCTCGTTCCACCTAACCAGAAACGCCCACAGGTGTGGAGGGGCAGGCTACCCCTTCAGGAGCAAGACTGTAGGGATGCCCGGTACAGAGCTGCGACTGGGTGGCTGCAGCCACACCTGGGAGGGGAGGGCTCCCACCCCACCAACGCATAAGGGAGCAGGGCTCCTACCTGTTCCTGGCTCCTGGCGGCTCCATGGAGTGCGTAGCCCCCCACCGTGCCTTACCCGCTGCAGCGGGCACCTTAACAATGGCCACTCCAGACAGGTGGCCTCTGACATCACTTCCAAGTCTCAAAAATGTGCATGATATGTTTTAAGTGAAGTTTCTGGATTCAAGAGAGTTTGAGCTATAGTGGCCTCTTCCAGTATGTAGTAGTCTCTAATCTTCCAGCATTCTCAATGAAATGAGATAGAAGGTGAGATTGGATGGAGTCCATGCAGAAAACCCAGCACATAGATTATATTCCTCAGTAACCATTAATGTACACAAATAATATGAGAAATGTGAAGAAAAACAATGTTGAAACGTTTCTTTTAGCAATGAAAATTTGTCCCCCCAAATTAAAAGAAAACTCTACATTATTTCTATGTTGGCAATATTTCAGAATCATATCATCAGGCGTTGTCAACATCCTAATATAATGTATTACAGATCTGTAGAGATTATTTCAATTTTTAGAAATATTCAACTTTTTATTATTTCTGGATGTCTGCATTATTAAATACAGGCCACTATAATAATTCAATCATTTATGATTTGGTGTTTGTTACTAAACTATCTGAGCCTCATTATACTCTTCGATGAAACACAGATGATAAAAAAATGGAATGGTCAGCTTAAACAAAATGATGCATTACATAGCTTAGGAAATGACTTGTGTATCATAAACATTCAAATATTATTAGCTATAATATTGATAAATCGGTCATGACTGTGATTGATTATGTAGAAATTATACGGAAGACTCCCTCTGGAATGCTACCAGAGTTTGTGCATGCAGAAAAGTGTTTTCTTGTTATTTTTGTGTATGAACAATATCTTGATTTGGTGAAAGTGTACTAATTACTATTTTTTTTCTCTAACTCTAAAGATACTACTAGTTTCACAGAGTTTTTTTTGTTGTTGTTGTTGTTTTTGTTTTGTTTGAATGCATGTACAGTTTTCTTAATGCTGAAAATTCAAAAATGGCAGTAGGCTATGTGTAGTTGTTAGATTTCTTTCTTTCTTTTATTATTTTTTTTTGGGAAAAAAAAAACTTTAATTTTTAAGACAACTGCAAGCACCTGAAACAATGGATTGTTGTTACAACAACACTTGTTACCTTTTCACAATCTAGTTATCGCAAAGGCATATGGTTAGATGTTAATGGACAAAGTCAAAAACAAGGCACCTTAATGAACGTAAAGTTTAAAATAAAAAGACTTTCAATCCACTGACTTCTGAAAGAGGCTAAATATACCTCCATATGTTACATTCTAAAATTGTATTGCCTTCTATGGTTTGTGTTCTGGCATCTACAATTTATTTTAGGGAAATGCATAAACAAAACTGTGTGCAACCTGCAAAGGGAAAACCAGTTTTTCAACTTCATTTCATGGAAAGACAATAAAAAAGCGAGTATGGTATACACAATTTACAGTGCAGGGGTCAGAATACTCCCCACAGCTCAAAGATAACAGATTTCTTTCTTTAATGTGGTAAAGTGATAGAGAAACATTCCTCACACCACCGCCTTTCAAAACAATCTGTCTTGTGTTTGTTACCATTATTTTCTTCTTTAATTATGTGATTAATTCCCCTGTTCTATTTTCACCTTTGTATATTCTCATTTTAAACCTTTATTTAAATCCATATCTATTTCACTATATGTATTATCTAATCATTTTTGTATTTTTTTATAATTTATATATTTTTTCTTTGTGTTTTGTGATATTTTAAATGCATTTTTTCTTTTGAAATTGTTTTCCATTTGAAGGAAACTTACAAACACTATATAGAGTTTCTTCACAGCATGCATCAACTTTTCTATCTTGTTAAGATTTGATACTATTGTGACACATTTGAAATAACTAATAAATTAATATTGATGCATTATTATTAGCTAATGTCCATATGTTATACAGATATCCTTAGTTTTTAACTTAGTATCTTTTTCTCTGTTCTAAGACCCATTCCAGGATAAAACTATCTTTAATAATTGCATCTCCTTAGCATCCTTTTGATTGTGACAATTTCTCAGACTTTCCTAGTTTTGGAAGACTTTGACAGTTTTAAGGAGTACTAGTCAGATATTTTATAGACAACCTCTCAATTGAGGTTTTACTGATGTCCTTCTAGACTAGAAGGACTCCAGTCCTGCTAGACTGGAGTTGTAGGTTTTCAATAGGAAGAAACACACAGAGTTAAATAAACTTTCTCATTATCTTATTGACAAGGCTACATACTATCAATGTGACTTAAGACTGTTGATGTTGACTAAGATAGTATTTGTCAGGATCTTTACTGCAGAGTTATTCATTTTCCACCCTTTCCAAACTATATTATTGTGGAGAAACTCAGCATGTGCACCATACACATAAGGAGTGAAGAGTTACATTCCACCTTCTTTAGGTAGAGATAGCTACACAAATTATTTCAAATACTTCTGATTGGGTGTTTTCTCTAGTCTCCCTTATTTACTAACGTATTCAATAATTTCTACCAGAATGGAGTCATAAATATTGCTTTTATGTATAATTCAATATTTATTAATTATGTTGCTCAAATTCGTCCAGCTTTGTCCATTGGGAGGTTTCTTAATTGGATCCTGTGTCCCTTTGACGTATCTCCACCACGGTGCATTTTGACCACATCCTTACCCTCTGGCACATAGGATACTCCAGGCTCACCTTATATATTCCCTAGCCCAATCATGGAATCTGCTTTTTGCCAAGGATACCTGTGTTTTTTAATGGGGTGATAGTTTTTTTAAAAACAAGATCGGCTTATTGCTATTGAGGTGTCATTGCTTCCAGACCTTCTCAGCAAATACAGCTTGAAAGTGTGTGTGTGTGTGTGTGTGTGTTTGTGTACGTGCATGTGTGTGTGTTTAACATGGTATCACATGGTTGATGCTAGCCTCCCTGACTCTGTCTGTAACCTTTCACTCCAACAGTGAGACATCTAGCCCCCAGGAGTCAGCTTCTGCCATTCACTCACTTACTTGTTCAGGTCCAGTATTCAATTATAGTGGCTTCAGGGTTGTTAACTTAATCTCATGAATAACAACATTGCCAAACAAACTCTGCTTGTTTACTGATTCTTTTGTGTCTACTCTTATAATGTCCACTCCTTTTCAAAAGAATGTAGGCCAAAACATTTTCCCTATCCCTTCCATGAAATTGTCTCACATATTATAATTAAGTTATTTTGTGACAGTCTGAATTCCATCCAAGGATCCCCCAACTTCATAATGTATTTCTTAAAATGTTTCACACATTAAAGTTAACCTTTGTTTTCCTATTATTCTGTGGGCTTTGACAAATGTATAGTGTCATATATCTACTATTATATGCCATACAGAATAGATTCACAGACTAAAAATATTCTCTCTGTTTCACCTATTTATATAGTTACAGCTATCTAGAGTGGTGCTTTGGGGAAAATTCAAATCCACTTTGAACTTTTCAGTGGCCATTAAGCTGCTGGTTTTCAGAGTCTCCTGTTTATTGTGCTACCTGTTGATTTTCAAAGCTCCCAAGAAACTGGGATAGTATAAAAAGAATAATGTAAGTTAAAATGCCAAGAAGCTTGTGTTTTACTTTGAATAAATGCTCCTCAGATTTTTGTAAGCCTTTTACCAATTTAAAGAGTATGGAAAAAGTTTATTTTGACTATTTTTTTCAGTGTTCTTATCACATAAATGGAGGATCAAATTATTTAAGATACATACCAAATCATCCAAGAAGTAATTCCCTTCCAGCACTCTTTAGATAGAAACTTAAGTTGTTTCACATGATTTCTAATAAATAATGAAACATTGAGTAGCATCATATTTTTACACAAACATAAGCATGCCAATAAATAAGTTACGTGAGATGGAATATTGCCTTAAAACAATTGAATATTGTTCTGCCATAACTAGAACATAGTTTATTAAAAGTTGTGGGACATAACTTTATTAAAAACCAAGGAACACCTGTATTTAGAATGCTAAAAGGAGAAGGAAGAGGAAAAAAAAACAGGTGAAATATTTGAAGCAATAAAATTACTGAGAATTTTCCAAAATTAATGCCAGATATCAAACGACAGATTCAGTGAGCTCCGAGAACACCATGCTAGATAAATGCCAGAAAACTACAAATAGACATATCAATTTGATATTACAAAAAATGAAAGATGAAGCAAAAATTCCAAAAGAAGCTACAGGAGAAAAAATTACCTATAGAGGAGCAAAAATAAAAATTAAATACAAAAACATTGCAAGAAAGATGACAGTGAAGTGAAATATTTAAATTATTGAGAAACAGAGAACAACAATGACAAAAAACCACCAATCTAGAATTCAGTACTTTATGAAATTATTCTTCAAAACTGAAGGGGAAATGAAGACTTTCTAAGACGAATAAAAATTGAAAGTATTTATTTCAGACCTGTAATCCAAGCACATTGGGAGGCCGAGGTGGGCAGATCATGAGGTCAAGAGATCGAGACCATCCTGGCCAACATGGTGAAACCTCGGCCCTACTAAATATACAAAAATTAGCTGGGCATGGTGGTGTACGCCTGTAGTCCCAGCTACTTGGGAGGCTGAGACAGGAAAATCGCTTGAACCCAAGAGATAGAGGTTGCAGTGGGCCGATATCATGCCACTGCACTCCAGCCTAGCAATAAAGAGAGACTCCATCTCAAAAAAAAAAAAAAAGAGAATGAAAGTATTTATTACCAGTTGATCTGTCTTGCAAGCAGTGTTAAAAGAAAGTACTTAGAGAGAAGGAAAAAAAAATGTGTCAGAAATTGAGATGTACGTTTTAAAAAGAGCACCTGAGAAGGAATGATTAAATATAAAATAGAAGTTTTTGTTGTCCTTATTCTTAATTGATCTAACAGATAGTTTTCTAAAAAAAATAGAAACAATGTGTTTCATTGTGTATGCATATATACACATTTATATGCTCGGTGTTCTCAATGCATTCAAATATATATGCATATATAGTTTAATCTTATGCAACATCAGTCTGAACAAGACAGGTCAATTTATATGCATATTTTCTTTCACTTCTGCCACCCATAAAACAGTAATACCAATCTCTTCTCTTCCTCTTCTCCCTAAGCCTCATCAGTGTGAACACAATGAGGATGAAAACCTTTATGATGATCCACCTCCATTTAATGAATAGTAAATATATTTTATCCTTCTTATACATTTCTTAATAACATTTCCTTTGGTCTACCTTAATTTGTTGTAAGAATACAACATACAATACACAAAACATACAAAATACATGTTAATTCATGTTTTTTGTTTTTGGCAAGGGTTCCAATCAACAGTAGGCTATTTGTAGTTAATTTTTAACCGTCAAAAGTTATTTACAAATATTCTACCATATGGAGGGTCAGTGTCACTCAAACCCTATTGTTCGTGAATCAACTATATATGCCTACATACATGTTTTAAAATATATGGCATTGTATATATGTATATAACTGAAGTTCTCTGAGCTTCCTGGAGTTTTGTTTCAGCGATGACGTTATCTGCGTGTGTGTGTGTGTGTGTGTGTGTGTGTCTGAGTGTGTTTGTGCTTTTGTATAGGTGAAATAAATATCAACAATGATACAGGTGACAGAAGAGAGAAATTATAAATGTTTGGTTATTTTGTTACTTTGTTATTTGTATTACTGGCCGTACCTGTGAAGTGATGCAGTGTTATCTGAGAGTAGGTTGAATTAGTTATAGATGTATATTAAAAATTCTAGGTGAACCACCAAAAAATTGACTAGGAAATGAGTACAATTAATATATTTAAAAAGAAGAGAAAATGGAATGTTATAAAATGGTCACTTAAAAGCACAAAAGGCAGACAAAGAGTGGAAGACCAGAAAGGAACAAAGAAAAATAAAAACAAATAGAAAACAGTAAAAAAAATTGTTAGATATTATTCCACCTATATCCTTAAATATCAATGGTCTAAATGCACTACTTAAAAGATGCATATTTTTAAGACTGGATCAAAAAAAAAAACAAGATTCAATTACTCTATGTTGTCTACAGGAAACGCTTTAAAGATAAAGACACCAATAGGTTAAAGATAAATGAATGGAGAAATATATGCCATGCTAACACTAAGCAAAAGAAAGTGAGATTAGCAATAATAACTTCAGGCAGAGTAATTTCAAAGCAAGGAATGTTGTCAGACATAAAGTAGGCCAAAATAATGTTAAAGGAGTCAATTCTTCCTGAGCATGTAACAATCCTTAAGGTGTATGTGCCTAACAATAGACCATCAAAATATATAGGGCAAAAAGTGATTAGAACACCAGAAAAAATAGATGAATCCAGTATTATAATTGGAGACTTTAATATCTTTCTATCTTTGAACAGATCCAGCAGGAAATAAGTCTCTAAAAACATACTTCAAAACAACAACACAATCAATCAAATTGACATAATCGACATATATAAACATTTTAGGCAACAACAGCATAACATACATCCTTCTCAAGTTCACATGAAACATTTACCAAGATAAACCATATTCCAGGCCATTAGAAAACCTTAATACATTTTTTAACAATAGAAATCTTACAATTTTTGCCCTCAGTTCACGATGCAATTGAACTAAAAATTAAAACAGAAAAACAGCTGGAAAATCACAAAATACGTAGAGATTAAATAACGTACTTCTAAATAACACATAAGTCAAGGCAGAAATCTCAAGAGAATATCCAGCTTTATAGAAAGAAAAAAATTAATAGCATGGTGAAAACTGGAAGTATATATGGAATAAATTAAATCTTAAAACATCTTAAATCACAGTCATATCTTAATATTTGGGGGAGTGGGGATTGGTTTCAGGGCACCTTTCTACCAAGATCTATGGATACTCAAGTCCTTTACAGAAATTGTCATGGTATTTGTATCTAGCTTATTCACATCCTCTCATGTACTTTAATATAAATCATCTTTAGAATACTTATAATACTTAATACAATGTAAATCCTACGTAAATAATTGTTATCCAGTACTTCTTGTTTGTATTTTTAAATTTTTTTTCAAATACTTTTCATCCGTGGTTGGTTGAATTCGCATATGCAAAACCTGAGGTTACAGAGAGTCAACTATATAAATTTTCAGTGGAAAATATCATTAGATTTACTATAATAAGTATAATCATGGAACACAAATCAGCCCAGGAACATCTATTCTATGTTAAATTAGGCAGACAGAGAGCAATCCTTGAAATTTAATAGCAAACGTTGGTAATCAAATAAGAACTTCTGAAATATTTGAGGGTTTTTGAGTCCTATGCTTTTCTCAAGTAGTTCTAAAGATTTCCCCACAAATATTCAATCAATTTTCTCAGATTCACCTACACACTTAAAAGATAAATTGCTAATATGAATAATGTATGACTATGTATATTTACAATGGGAAATGAATACAATAAATTCCTCTTGCAAAACAGAAACGAGTCAGCCTTCTTCTATCTCAAATCTCAAGACATATTGTAAAAATCATATATCAATTTTTTGTGGGTGTTATTTCTCCTACAAAAAAATCCTGTAATTCACAGAACTGACATTGTTTAACTTCCCATTCACCTTGTTATCTTTTATTATTTTTTATGTGGTTTTAGACCTCAGATTCAGACAATCATAGGCAGTATATGGCATGTTAACATTGGTCTGCACAAACTCCTAACATTTCATTTATCCACATGTACTCTACTTTATTCTTATTCACTGCTTCCATTTCTCTATTGCACCATAAGAAATTATCTTAATGTATTTGATGGAAATCTTTTTACTTGTGTGCATTACTGTAAAAAGTGTAAATTCTATGGTTATATATTTTAATTTATGAAATAAAATGGTGACGTGATACAGATTTTATTCTATTTTTTTTATTATTATTATACTTTAAGTTCTAGGGTACATGTGCATAACGTGCAGGTTTGCTACATATGTATAGTTGTGCCATATTGGTGTGCTGCATCCATCAACTCGTCAGCACCCATCAACTCGTCGGTTACATCAGGTATAACTCCCAATGCAATCCCTCCCCCTTCGCCCCTTGCCATGATAGGCCCCAGTGTGTGATGTTCCCTTTCCCAAGTCCAGGTGATCTCATTGTTCAGTTCCCACCTATGAGTGAGAACATGCGGTGTTTGGTTTTCTGTTCTTGTGATAGTTTGCTAAGAATGATGCTTTCCAGCTGCATCCATGTCCCTACAAAGGACACAAACTCATCCTTTTTTATGGCTGCATAGTATTCCATGGTGTATATGTGCCATATTTTCTTAATCCAGTCTGTCACTGATGGACATTTGGGTTGATTCCAAGTCTTTGCTATTGTGAATAGTGCCACAATAAACATACGTGTGCTTGTGTCTTTATAGCAGCATGATTTATAATCCTTTGGGTATATACCCAGTAATGGGATGGCTGGGTCATATGGTACATCTAGTTCTAGATCCTTGAGGAATCGCCATACTGTTTTCCATAATGGTTGAACTAGTTTACAATCCCACCAACAGTGTAAAAGTGTTCCTATTTCTCCACATCCTCTCCAGCACCTGTTGTTTCCTGACTTTTTAATGATCGCCATTCTAACTGGTGTGAGATGGTTTCTCATTGTGGTTTTGACTTGCATTTCTCTGATGGCCAGTGATGATGAGCATTTTTTCATGTGTCTGTTGGCTGTATGCATGTTTTCTTCTGAGGAATGTCTGTTCATATCCTTTGCCCACTTTTTGATGGGGTTGTTTGTTTTTTTCTTGTAAATTTGTTTGAGTTCTTTGTAGGTTCTGGATATTAGCCCTTTGTCAGATGAGTAGATTGCAAAAATTTTCTCCCATTCTGTAGGTTGCCTGTTCACTCTGATGGTAGTTTCTTTTGCAGTGGAGAAGCTCTTTAATTAGATCCCATTTATCAATTTTGGCTTTTGTTACCATTGCTTTTGGTGTTTTAGACATGAAGTCCTTGCCCATGCCTATATCCTGAATGGTATTACCTAGGTTTTCTTCTAGGGTTTTTATGGTATTAGGTCTAACATTTAAGCCTCTAATCTCCTTAAGCTGATAAGCAACTTCAGCAAAGTCTCAGGATACAAAATTAATGTGCAAAAATCACAAGCATTCTTATACACCAGTAACAGACAAACAGAGAGCCAAATCATGAATGAACTTCTATTCACAATTGCTTCAAAGAGAATAAAATATCTAGGAATCCAACTTACAAGGGATGTAAAGGACCTCTTCAAGGAGAACTACAAACCACTGCTCAGTGAAATAAAAGAGGACACAAACAAATGGAAGAACATATCATGCTCATGGATAGGAAGAATCAATATCGTGAAAATGGCCATACTGCCCAAGGTAATTTACAGATTCAATGCCATCCCCATCAAGCTACCAATGAATTTCTTCACAGAATTGGAAAAAACTGCTTTAAAGTTCATATGGAACCAAAAAAGAGACCGCATTGCCAAGACAATCCTAAGTCAAAAGAACAAAGCTGGAGGCATCACGCTACCTGACTTCAAACTATACTACAAGGCTACAGTAACCAAAACAGCATGGTACTGGTACCAAAACAGAGATATAGACCAATGGAACAGAACAGAGTCCTCAGAAATAATACCACACATCCACAGCCATCTGATCTTTGACAAACCTGAGAAAAACAAGAAATGGGGAAAGGATTCCCTATTTAATAAATGGTGCTGGGAAAATTGGCTAACCATAAGTAGAAAGCTGAAACTGGATCCTTTCCTTACTCCTTACACGAAAATTAGCACAAGCATTGTTTTATGATTTTTTCAGTTTTTTTTTTTTTTTTAATAGGGTAATTTTCATGGCAGACAAATTTCCTTCCTGACACCTAGACAAAAAGATAGACATGCACAATTGCAGGACCCATCTCCAAAACCAACTAGCTAGAGTTGTGTTCTGAGGTTTTTTTAAGGCACATTTTATAGGCGATACTCCCTTTCTTCAAACACACAGATACACATGCACACAAAGACAAGGTCAAATAGATGCAAACGCTGCACTGAATTTCACCCTTGGTGTGTTTTGCTGATCTTTTCATTTTTTCGTCTGGATCCAGTTTTCTCTACCCCAGTTTCCTTATTTCTGTGTTCCTCAGTTGGGGTGCAAAAATGCAGTTTCCTTTACAAATTTCTCATAACCACTGTTAACATCAACCAGATTTAGAAAGTAATCCTTAGTTCTATTCAGTTCCTATGCTTTCATTGTGAACTAGTTTCATTTACCCTTAGTCAAGCCATGGCTCTCAAAACTCCACCCCGGAAAACATCCCATGCAGTTTATCAGAGTGTTTTATTTAATGACCATTAGTTTTGGAATTTTTCTAAGAAAACAAGTGATTCTCGTTATTTTAAGCATTTACCAGGTTATCTTATCTGTATCAAAATCATGCTCATATTAACTAAACTGAACTCTATAAATGAGAATTATGCAGAAATAATATATGTTTCTAATTATTATCCAGGTAGTCTTACTGTTTGTCTTGTGATAGATATCAAACATAAGAATATTAAAAACAGCTTGCTTGCATTCTGTCCCCCAGGTGTTCTCTTCCAGGTTAAGAAATGTCAAATTATACTAAAGAATTTCACATTAATAACCTTGTTAATATTATAAACAAAATAAATATCTTCCAGGGACAATTTTATGTAATTATATTCATGTTAAAGCATTTTACCTCTTATTTTTTGTTTTCTATGTTGATTTGAATATACTGTATAAGCATAATCATTACTCTGGAAATAGCATAGATATTGAAATGTTTATAATAAAATTTAAGAGGCAATAAGAAAGATATATTAAAAATAATAACATATAAAGTTTTATACATATTAAATGTAAACCTATTTGTATACACTATGTTATTTCTAAAAATCTATGAGAATCAATAGCTTGATGTATAAAGATTTTTATTTTACCATTATTCTCTTGTTAGTTCATGTTTAGTGGGACAGTTCATTAAATAATTATTTAAATCCAATCATATTTTTGCAAAATTGGCATAAATTTATTTTTATTTAGCATTTGTATATTATATTATAGTATCTTTAAAAATAAAGTAAAATGAAGTTAAAGAGGCAAGAAGAAAGGCATATTGGAAAAAGTGAATATAAATTTGTATTTGTTTGTTTTGTTCCTCTTTACCTAATGGAAGCCATATGGCCAGATAAGATTCAGTGATGGTATTCTTTGAAATCAAAACAATGATTTAGATTTTTCTGAGATTAAACATTTACTTATATGGGAAGACATTTTCTCCTGACTAAGCCAAACAAAAATATTTTTCAATCTTCCCCTAATCTTTTGTAGCACTAAAAATATGTGAGGAAGAAAATAGCCATTTTGCTTAATAAAGAATGGTAAGAGAAAAAGATTAATTTACATTGAAGCTAGTAGGATTTTCATTTCCGATTCTCAAAATTCAAAATTTCAGCAAATAAGGGCAGAACACAGAACACTCAAAATACAAAGAAAAAAAAGATCAGTCACTTTAATTTCCTAATCTAAAACTAATGCTAGTGAATACCCAACAGTTTTCATTGTCATATATTGTAATAGAGTATTTGTATAGCATTTAGAATCATTCCCAGCATATTTTGTCTTATATAGATATTAGCTCTGTCAATGAAATGAATAAAAATATATTAATCTTAGATTAAGTACATTTTGTGTTGTTCAGTGAATTCATTCATTAGTATTGTAGGACAGAAAAATACTGGCAAGAAGAACTCTAATTATTTTACTGACTATAAAGTTGTAATCACAACTAGAGTGGTCAGAAATTGACCTACATTTGTCATAGACAAATTGTCACAAGAATTGTATAAGCTCCATGTCTTCTTGAATCTGACATTGCATATATCAATGGTATCCTGTATAATAAAAGGATGTTGAGGTAATAATATAAGAAAAGGTCACCAATGCTCTAGTGCCCAAGGTCCTAGTCTCATTCTTTAATAGACTACATCTATGCTCCTATCAGCAACTGCACTTGCATAATTTTCTGCCTAGAACCGTAAATGAGAAATCTCCACTCTTATGTAATGCAGCCGGATCCTACCGTTTTCCACCTATTTGAGAGAGCATCAGTCTTCTAGATCATCTGTTTCTTCCCTAGATCATCTAGGTCCCTATGTCTTAAACTGTCTGTTGAAATAGCATTTCAACGCACTATTATGCCTTTCATTTGAAACAATCAAATACACAAACAAGCTTATTCTGATTCTATGTACCTCATGAGCCACAGGCCCATTTCTTTGCTGTTCTTTACACAAGATAAAAAGATCATAAAAAAAAAATTGTCTGTTAGCATTGTCTTCAATTCCTCTTGTGAACTTAACTACAATTTGGTTTGAAACTCTATTCCATCTCACTTCCACTTTGTTCAACTCACTTTTTAGGCCTTATTTGACTTGACATATTTGCACTATTCAGAAGGATGCAGCATTCTCTCTTCTTTTCTCTTCAGTAGCATAGAATCTTGGTTTTCCTTTAGCCGCCCATGTCCGTCTTTCTCAATACTAATTTCTTTGCTGTTTCCTCCTCCTATTCTTATTTTGGAAGTTCCCAAATGCTCAAAGCCTGGTCTTCTGTTTTCTCTCTGTGTGCCCTCCTTTTGTGATTTCATTCAGACTAACTGATAACTTACAAATGTGTATCTCCAGTTCTGACCTGTCTTCTGAACTCCAACCTTATATATCTCTCTACTTGACATTTTCATTAATACCCATCTCATATTTTACACTTAGTATGTCCAGATATTTACTGTTGCTCAACCACTCATTCCCAAACCTGTTTCACCTACATTCTTTTCTCAACCGAGTTAATGACAACTAAATCCTTCCAGATCAATCCAGAAATCTTGGAGTCCTCTTCACTTACCTTGAGTGATATCCTGTACTTGCCCATATTAGAAAACACCAAATAATTTTATTCTCAGAAGTTATTTGCTCTTGTTTTTCCCTCTACCTGAGATAGTCTTTCACAGATATCCAACTCATGTCCTCACATTTGTCAAATCTTTGTCAAATATAAACTTATCAAAGAGTTATACTTTCTACCTTGTGCAAAACTAAAAATCACTCCTCCTTCTGGGAGCATTTTCCTTACCCTCCTTAATATTCTTCTTATAATTAATAATAATAATTCGGAATGTAATTCTTTGTTATATGTTTCTTTCAAAAGAAAAAGAAGTAGAAAAATTTACTCAAGTGACTAATTTAAATTTTCTACAAGTTCGTCTAAGCTTTTGTTCTTCCATTCAGAACCAGATTTTGATCACTCTGATCTTTATTCTGCATTATCTAAAAGCATGTATAAAAAGATTGACTTTTTCTATGAATAAAAACATAATAGCTAACTATATTAAGAATCCCTTCAACAAACATCACAGAGGAAATTAATAAAACAGAGAGGCTCATTAAAAAATAAAAGTGCAAAAATATACATCTCTAGGTGTGAAATAGTCATGTTCAATACTTCCTTACCTAAATCAACATATTGTTTAAGGAAAAATGGCTTACTATTAGTGTGTGTATTTGTGTCTGTGCACAATGAGTTGTCTAAACTGAGGCTATCATGTGAGTCACGCTATGATCCATTTAATGTAGTTAGGTCTATAGCTTTCCATTTCCTTCATGGTGTCTATTTGTATGAGATGATAAACATGAGACCTATTTGTACTTTTACTGCTTATATAGTAAAAATACAAATTTTTATACAAATACATATATAAATTTTGTATAGTAAAAATACAAACGTTGCTCCTGTTGCATTCCCTTCTTATTTTTCCTTCTTTCTCTTCTCAAGTTTTACTATTAGTAAGCATTAAAGTTTTATTTCTTTTAATTTTTGACTGAGAGTTATTGGGATAGATTTTTTGATATAGATGTAAAACACTTGCAGTGGTGCCGAAGGAATGGAGAATCATTTAGGTAGACCCATATGAGGTTGTTTGAGGTCTTTGACTAAAATGTCAACAGAAAAACAAAAAGCTTTGGTTTTTGCCGTAGGCAACTGTAATCCTTGTCACCAAAATAGTGTTGCTCCAAAGACTGAGAAATTACAGGGTTGTGGAGGAATTACAGAACTGACTTCAGGGAGAAGGAGCAACGTCCCCGTTTCTGACACAACAGAATGAAATTCTCTGTCTTCTTTGAGGATTAGAAAGAAAGCAGTATTTTTGTCACATTTTCAATGTCATGACTTTGGACAACTCAAAGTAGTAAATATTCCAGATGGATAACTGTGAAAGAAGCCACAGAAGAACATCAGCTGAAGAAGCCAGTGATCAGCAGAGGGACATTAGGAGAGGAAAAGCAGCCATCCCTGCAGTCACAGGCTTTGAAAACAAAGGAGAAAACTGCAGAAAATTCCCACGTTGCAGGGAAATGTAGGAGGAAGAAAACGTGTGGTTTGGGGGATTTGTGTTATGTAGATGGGTACTGCAGAGGTAGTAAAAGTTTATGGGCTCTGAAATGTTACTGATGTTTACTGGGACAACATATTGTTTTGATGACAAATATGGGATTGTGCAGAGCAAAAAGTGAGATGAATAAGTAATGACATTTGCTGATTTGCTTATTTACACTTTTAAATTCAACATAAATTGAGAAAGTATAATTTCATTATTTCACAATTTCTCTCAAACTCTATACCACCCTACTGGCTATTACTATTCTTGAAAATGAGTTCCAAACTATATTTAACTGTAAGAGAGAACTGAAAAATTAGGGATAAAAAATGCTTTTAAAAAGAGCTGAAGAGAAACCATTGGAAAGGATAACAAGAATGAACAGAACCATTAATAAACAAAAGAATAGTTTGTCTAATATCTAAACCACTTTCAGGTTGAATTCCACATGAGTTGAATATCACATGAGATCAGCTATTTTTTTTTCCCTGTTGCATTTCCTATTTTCCTTCTCTCTCCTCAAGTTTTTTTGCTTTTTAGAAAGTTCTTACATTTAAAATATAAGGCTATGAAACAGAAAATCAAGTATTAAATATGATACTTTTGGAGGAACAAAATTTATGTCCTCTGGTGCTCTAATTTCTTGCATTCCCATTTGCTTCTATTTATGGAATATAAATTAACAAAACTAAAATCAGTATGTGCGTGTGTGTGCGTGTGTGTGTGTTCATGCACGTGTGCCTTGAAGAAAATAACTATAATTCAGCACATGCAGTACCATATGTTACCTTAAGAAAGCACTTCAATTTAAAATATCTTTTCCAAGATTGACATTGAGCAAAATAATTTTTTAAAATTTGACCACTGTGGGGGAAATCATTGACAATAAGTCAAAGACTGTGATATGGCTCCACAAGGAACTAAGGGAAAAGTTCAGAATAAAGGTAATACAGGCATGAGCATGATCTCCCTGTTTGTTCAACTTAATATTGAGAAATGTAGTGGCTACAGACAAATAAGAGAGGCCCTCTATGTGGAAGAGAATGAACGATCTTAGATTTAGAAATGATATTGACCTGTCATCTTAGACCTGAAAGAAACTGCATTGGAGTTGGGGGAATGGGAAAGAAGAGAAAGAAAACAACAGATTATTTACTTAGAGCAGCTATTTGTCTGAAGTAATCTCAAAAGTGGGGGAAAAAGGTGGCATAGACTTCTAGTGGCCGACAAAGATTGATATAAAGGACCAAACTAACAAGAGTAGTCATAGACATTAAATGATGTGAAAATTATTACTTCTTAATGTGAGAACAATGAGTTTGGAAATTTAGCTTTTGATTGAAAATCTCTGTATTCTCTATTAATTAAATGACGCATGAAACAAAATTTGCAAAAATAACTAGGCAGAGTTGACATTGAAAAAAATTGTTAGTGATATTGAGCCGTTATATTACTATAGAACTGAAGAACCAAAAATTGATTTAATTTTTGCAAATTTTCTTGAGAAGCTGTCCAGACACACGTGTAAATTGTTGAAACGACGTTGTATCACACTCTTTACATATAAAACCTCTTCCAAGTCAAATAATATCTAAAATATTTCATTGTTTTCTACATGAAAATGACCAAAAGTATTTTGTGACCAATTTTAAAACCTACCATCTCTCTGAAGATTTACACAACATTTCTTCTTTCTAGAGAGAAACAGTAACTCCTTATAAAATACCATTACAATGATAGCATGATAGACAGTTTTTTCATTTATTCAAATTATAATCTTTGGATATCTACATGTGAATAAATACATGAATAAACTAATTTCAGTATGTGATAATTCCTATGAATAAAGTCATACATACTACCATGATTTATTTAAAAAAAAAAAAGTATGAGCTAGTTCTCTGGATGACATCATCAGACAAGACTCTCTCAGGATAGGTGATCATTAGCAGATCCCAAATATCAATGAAAAGCCACTTCATTGGGGCAGGGAAACAGGAAACGAAAATCGTTTCAGTTGCAGTTGCAGGAAGGTTATAGTAATGCCTACATGGAACTTTGTGACATCATACAATTTGTTCACCCACAAAAATAAGAAAAAGCTGGAGTTACTCTACAGTGATGCAGATTCTAAGACAAAATAGAACACGAACACTTCCTATAGAACGTCAGCTAAATACAAGCTTGCACCACCTTCTGAAGTTATACCTCTTTTAAGTAGGTGTTCCCACTGAAGCAGCTGAAAAATAAATGACCCCTCAAAATTGAAATCTGTTGTCATGTTTGGTGAAGCCCCGGGTACTGTAGATACTGAGATCTATTAGTTGTACGAAGGAAGTAAAGTCCTAAAGGATAGAGAATGGGAAAATTGACCAGCAAGAAAGGATACATTCTTTGAAGAAAATGTTCAGCAGTTAAAATTAACACATCCACCAAGGGATAATAAAAAGCATTTATCTACTCCAGGTTGATATATACACCTAGTGAGTGTGATTCTTGTGACTGAATCAAGCCATTGGAATATTAAAGGATGATACATCAGTGTCAGTTGAGTCGTAAATCAAGGAAAAAATACATGACTACATAGGAGATCTACATGAGAGATATTAAATGTAAAACCTAAGAAAAGGAGGAAGATTTCCAGCTGATAAAAGCAGACTTCAATCTATATCTTCAATCCTGAGAGAGATTAATCCCATTAATACATATAAAAAGTTAGTCAAGTAGAGTCAAGTAGATTGACCATGCAGAGACAAGAAAGGTCAGAAAGCTGTACTTAAAAATTCTAATGGGTTCTAAAGTGTTAGTGAATTAGGCAACATCTTAGAATATAGAATATTAATCTGAGAACAAAAGTATACAAGTAAATATATTTAAAATTAAAGCCTTTACATGTCACAGGATAGAGACAACCAAATATTTCCTTGAGAGGAAGTGACACTGCAGGGTTAGGATAATCCAAAAATATTCTGAAGGTGGTAGCATTTCGGATATTCTTAGTAGGATTTCTGTTAGTAGTAATTGAAAGCAAGAGATAGTTTCAATTGAAACAGAGAACAGCATAAACAAATGTAGACTCAAATTGAGGGAAGTCCAGAATGTTTATGGACTATAGTTGATAACACCCCACTTAGGGAAGTCCAGAATGGTTATGGACTATAATTGATAATAACCCACTTTAGCTGAAATGTATGTTACAATTAAGGAACTATGATAGAGAATACTTATAATGCCAGATTGAGGACATATTGTATCCTGCCTTGAATACCAAAGTACATCAATTTTAATTAATTTGGTAAGCTAAAGGGAAACAAATGATGGTAAGTGCGTAAGAACATGAACAGAACTTTGGGTTAGAGGAGATTAACTTGGCAGCTGTGAGAATTCTCCCTTGAATATTTGATATTACTGTTTCACTGCTTATAATTAGATATCATTGTTGAAAGAGTATCATGTACACTTTGAGAAACTTTATATTGCTGAAAAACATTTTTATGATAAAAAATTGTATACAAGCTGTGTACTGATTTTGTTTCTAATTTACATGTGAGTCATATATTTGTATTTCTTTAACAAAAGAGGAATTAAAAAAATGAAAGCATGCGCTATGAGCAGAAGGTTGCTGAAAGTGTGGTTTCACAAAATGATAAAATGATAAACATAGTATCCACCTATATGAGACAGCAGTCCTTATTATGAAGTAGTATCAATATCTCATAAACCACGTATTGGTAAAATACATTATAATGGCAGTTGATCATAATTGGAATACATCTTTCCTTAATAATTGGCCAGTGAGAATATTTATTACCTAAGATTAGCTTACATGCAAAGATGTATCAATGGCTAAAAAGGGGACTTTTGAAAGAGCGTTGCTTGAAGAATACAAACCCATCATCTCAGTAGAGAATACGTTTTATTATTCGATATGAATAGTCTCTTTTTTGAGACAGAATTACACCAGGCATGTATGAGATTATGAGACATAAAACCAGGTATGTGTTTTATTAATTCACTATTTTCTATAAAATATTTTTTTTTTTTTTTTTTTTGAGACGGAGTCTCGCTCTGTCGCCCAGACTGGAGTGCAGTGGCGCGATCTCGGCTCACTGCAAGCTCCGCCTCCCGGGCTTACGCCATTCTCCTGCCTCAGCCTCCCGAGTAGCTGGGACCACAGGCGCCCGCCACCTCGCCCGGCTAGTTTTTTGTATTTTTTAGTAGAGACGGGGTTTCACCGTGTTCACCAGGATGGTCTCGATCTCCTGACCTCGTGATCCACCCGTCTCGGCCTCCCAAAGTGCTGGGATTACAGGCTTGAGCCGCATTTTATTATATTATAGAAATTTGACTGTATGATTGATTGTCCCCAACTGGAAAAGTATGACTTCCTTGCAATAGCCAGTATATTATGATAGAAAAAATATACACTACACTGGTTTGCACTTATATTAGAAAATAATAGTGAAAACACAGTGTTAATTTCTTTAGGGGAAAAAGTGACCATCCTAGAGACTGGGAGGCTTTGGGCAAGAAACTTTGTAAATTTTGTAGGGTTGAAAATATTAGGTAATTTTTAGGATATCCATAATCTATAATGTCTTTATGCATTGAGAATTTGAGTTGTAGTGTATTTAAAAGACTTATGTAATGTAGACTCTAACAGATTACAAAGTATTATACACTAGCCTCCATTTGTATTTTAAACTTTGTTTGTCCTAAATAGAACCAAACAGAATATTAAAAAAAATACTACCAGAATTATCTGTCAATTGATTATATTAAATATTTTCCATATTCATTACCTCCATTGACTTCTGTCATTTACCCCTGGTATGTATTAATTCACATAGTCAAATTCACTATTGAATGAAATAGCAGGCATTGTATCATTATGCTTATCTAGGCATTACAGCATATGGCAGATGAATACCATCTGCTGGGAACATGCTGGACTAGAAACTTCTCTGGCAAAGCTCTTGTGGAATATGGGCTTCTGGGCTAAATGATATTAAGCTAGGCTATGTTTAAAATGCCCTATCGGTTAGTCGAATATTGTGGCACAGCATCACATTTAGCCTTATTAAAATTTGCTAATACAGAACACTGGAAGGCCAATTGCCACACATGACATTAACTGAAAGTGGGTCAACTTGGTTCTTGCCAGTCTATTACACAAAATTTCTATGGAAATTGCTGTTATTGTTGGTTGGATTCCAATTATTCATAATATCCATGAAATGGATAGAACAATTTTCTGCTTAATATTGCTCTTCAGAATAATAGCAAGCTATAGAGCATAATGATAATTTCCTTAAGAAAGTAATTTCCAGAGAGTTATTTCTGGGCAATGTAGTGTTTGAGTTCATAAAAGTAAACACACACATCCACTCTATATATACACACACACATATATATATTTACATGTATATATACATATAGATGCACACACCTACACACACACATATTCTAACAAAGCATAGGGAAGTTAAGCATAAAATAGTTTTATTTAATTATAACATAGAACTATCATTAAATGCAGGCAGTCCTCACTTTGCATATTATTAAATGCAGGCAGTCCTCACTCGTGCATATGAGAATTGTGTCTTTGTCCTGCACAGTTCCATGAAACAAAATTACCATAACCCACCCACCTGTAATCTAACAGAGTAACATCTTGATCAAGCAATGCCTTTGCTAATTCAGAATAAATAAACTTCTGGGAAATGAATTTTCCAGAAGTGGGTATCTATGGATGCTAGGCTACAAATTTGGTTTACAAAAATTCCTGTGTTTTCCTTAAGTCAAAAGATGGTTTGAATCCCCTGTTCTGTATTATTTCAGCATATCTTTATCATTTTTTATCTACTGGTTCCAGTAATTCCAGTTTTATTCCTCTGTCTCCTGTTCCTTCTATACTACCAATACCATTGATTGAAAATTCTTTAAATTAAGAATCTTTGTCTTATTCTTTCTTGAATTTTAGCACAATAATTTAATACATTTTTGTCATGACCATATTATTTTGATTTTTGTTATAATATTTTCTCTGAATATAATTTAACCAAATGTAACAGTAGATACAAAATCAACTTATTATATTATAGCTCATTATTTTCATTATGTATCATACATTTAGACATTCTATAAATCATTAATCATTCACATGTTAGGCATAAATAATTATGAGCATATTACTAGTATATTCTAATTAATGTCAATAAGATACTTGTCATATTTTGATCTAATTTTACTTCTTCCCTATTGCATTTTTAAAAAATATACATATGACAAAACTTGAATACTGTTTTTTTTTCCACATGTTATTTCCTATTATTTTACAAAAATGTGTGATTATATAATCTAGCAATTTTTCTTTTATTAAACCAACCTTGGACAGGCAAAATACTGCATCATCAGTGGTCTCCATCATAGTCCACTGATCCCATTTTTTTCACTCTGTCATGTGCACGTACTCAACGTGTCTCAAAAATCATGTATCATATTATTATGAAACCATGCAAAAGCCAGTAGCACAGGTGTCTGCAGATATTAGTAGTTTATATCTGAAGAAGATTCTGTGGCATCTTGAGCCCATGAGTTCTGGAGAGAAGTTCACTTTCAGATTAAAAGTTGGTATATGAAAACTAGCTAGAAATATCTCAGAAGAGGAAGACCAGACCCCAGAATCCTTATGAGCCAAATAGTGAAGCAGAATGAAAAGGGAGGTGAAAAGTTTTCATGGGATTATTAAGGGGGAAAAACAGAGGGGTGTGTGTGTGTGTGTGTGTGTGAGAGAGAGAGAGAGAGAGAGAGACAGAGAGAGAGAAATCACACAAATTTAAACTCAAACTCAAGATAGAAATTTGAGGTAGGAATAATGTCCATCTACTTTGACCAAAAAGTATTAATTTAAATGTAATATTCAGGTTTTTCTTCTTTAGAAATTCTTGTTCACAGCTTACTTACTTTGAAGGGTTCACTTGAGTGAAAGAAGTACTGGAGCTGGTTTTAAATTTGATGTCTAATTTCCAGTATTTTATAACTTTGTATTTATTGTGACCAGGAAAATGGATTTGAATTATTTATTTATTTATTTATTTATTTATTTATTCGTTTTTGAGATGGAGTCTTGCTC
Organism: Theropithecus gelada; assembly: GCF_003255815.1. NCBI lineage: Eukaryota > Metazoa > Chordata > Mammalia > Primates > Cercopithecidae > Theropithecus > Theropithecus gelada. The sequence goes on along the minus strand of NC_037685.1, from coordinate 28,971,810 downwards.
TGTCCCCCAGGCTGGAGTGCAGTGACTCGATCTTGGCTCATGGCAACTTCCGCCTCCCCGGTTCAAGCGATTCTCCTGCCTCAGCCTCCCGAGTAACTGGGACTACAGGCACGTGGCACCATGCCCAGCTAATTTTTGTATTTTTAGTAGAGACGCGGGTTCACCATGTTGACCAGGCTGGTCTCTATCTCCTGACCTCGTGATCCGCCCGCTTCAGCCTCCCAAAGTGCTGGGATTACAGGCATGAGCCACCGTGCCCGGCCTGAATGTTTTATTAATTTAAACTGAAAAACATTTCTAAACAGTTGAAAACATAAAAAAAAAAAAAAAAAAAATCCACAATTCTATTATTCAGGCACAACTTTGTTTACTCTGTAGGCATTTGTAACTTTATATTTATTTCATGTTTTCTCTCTCTTTTTCTCCTCTTGTTGCTATCAGGTACACAAATTATTCTGAATTTTTATTTAATTTTAAAACATTAAAATTTCAACATGCTACTCTATTTTGATGGTAGGACTTCTACATGATACATATTTTGAGAATATTACTTATTCTCTGTTCAAAATATTTTGTCAGTTTACAATTTTGTGATATAGTGAACGAACATTTAAATGATCCTTTTTGCATACAGTATGTAAAAGCATTAATTATGATGAATCTGCAAAGGTAGGGTTTAGAGATCAAAATATGTTAACCTTTATATGTTCTTGGGCCTTATTTGCAAATTGTTCAACAAATTGTTTTTCAAAAAATTATCACTATCATTTGAAACAATTCTAATCATTCATTAAGATGCCTGCTCACATCTCTCTCTCTCATCTATATCATAAATAATTATATTTCTTGTTTTAAATTCCTGCATGTCTCAATTACTAATGAGATGATTATTTGGATATGAATCCTACTGGATTCAGTATTGTAATTTCTTGAAAAGATTTTAAAGGAGAAATCAAAACTGGTTCTATTCCTTGGTTAGTGTAAAGGGAACACACACACACACACACACACACACACACAAAATTTAAAATTTCTTAATAAATTGCCTAGACAAAGACACAGAAATTGTTAGGTGCGAGATTGACAACCAAAAAAAAAAAAAAAAAAAAAATGTAGGAGCTGATACAAGCGAATAAACAGCTTTCTTTAGCTCACAGGTCACTAGGGAAACATGCCACTGATAGTGTTCCTTTCTCTTCATGGTAGCACATCAATAAATGCAGAAGATGCCACATCCATCATATATTAAGATTCACAGCAATAATCAGGAAGGAATCAAACAGGTTTGGTCTTAATATAACACATTTTTAAAAATGCAGAATATTCTTATATCAAAACAACTGAGGAATAACATGGATACCACTGTCCCCACCAATGCCACAGCATATTGGGAGAAAGAGGAGGCAATTCTCACTGCACAAGTAACTCTGACTTCAGTTTTCTAGCATCCTAGGAAGACCATTTCTTCATAACTCATCCTTGGTTGTGATTTAAGGCTTCCAGATTTGAGTGATTCTGAGTCAGAGTCACACATTAATAATCACAATCAAAGCGTTCACGTAGTCCATAGGGGTCAGCATGACTCCCTAATCCAGGTGTTCTTGTGATTTTGTGAGCACCTGATCACAGCTACTAATTCCCTTCTCATCTAAAATTATTAGAAGGGTTTCTTTTCCCAGCACTGCATACTGCCTGATACAGTTGACAGTCTTGTCACTTAATCAAAAAATATTATTATAATAATAAATGTAATGTAAAAGGATAGATATGGATGTAACGTATGAAGTTTAACAAAAATACAGCATAACATGTACTATTTTATGGAAAATGTTTTATAATATTTATCTCTTAAGCAGGAAATTAACATTTCATTAAGTTTTAAACTAAACACAATCTATAATGAAATTTGTGGAATTCATGAGCAAAACACAGGTAAAATGATGTTAACTAAAAATTGTCCATATAAATATTAATTAGTTAGTCTTCTAAAACCAAACATAGAAAATCAATGATAAAATGAATGTAAGGAATTGAAATAAATGATTATGAAAAGTAATTCCTTAAAAAATAGAGACAATAGGTTGATAATTACATACTGGGGAAACTATTTTTTCCAGTGTTAAGAAAAGAAAATAAAACATGAATGCTAAACTTTAAGAAAGGAATAATGTTGTAAAAGGCTTATATAGTTGCTAAAATCCAAATTGCAAGAAATAAAGATCAGGTAACCAATTTTAAAATGTTCAAACTCAACACATACAAAAATAAAATAATGATTTCTCATAGTTTATTTATTAAATTGCTGAACATTTTTACATAGGAATAAGCAAGATTTGTACATCTGAAAGTTAAACATATACTTATAAGGTTGTTGGAAAAGTAAATTTACCCATAAAGCTTAGATAATTTGATAAGCAGAAGTTAAACTAACAAAATCTAAACAAAGACAAGCAAAAAAATTATCATCTTAAAGTCTATTTTTATTGATATACACTGAGGAAGTTGTGAATATAGGCCCTGTATTCTTTGGAATTGCTTCAATTGGAACTCTAATTTCCAAATATGGATAAATTATTTAATGAATAAGCTTCAGCTATTTAAATAGGTACTATGTAACTGTTAATACAAAATGTTTTGAAAACAATGGCATGCCAAAATGTTTACAATTTATTAAAAACCACGGTAGAAACCACATGGGCCCATTTTTAAGAATAAAACAATCGGCCGGGCCCGGTGACTCACGCCTGTAATCCCAGCACTTTGGGAGACTGAGGCTGGCGGATCACGAAGTCAGCAGATCGAGACCATCCTGGCTAACACGGTAAAACCCCGTCTCTACTAAAAATACAAAAAATTAGCCGGGCGCGGTGGCGGGCGCCTGTAGTCTCAGCCACTGGGAAGGCTGAGGCAGGAGAACGGCGTGAACCCGGGAGGTGGAGCTTGCAGTGAGCTGAGATCGCGCTACTGCACTCCAGGCTGGGTGACAGAACGAGACTCTCTCTCAAAAAATAAATAAATAAGTTAAAATAAAATAAATACATAAAACAATCACACACATAAATTAACAGTATTTTTCAACTAATTTTATTTGAAGTTATCCCTGGTCAATAAGGTTTATAATGATTTATAAATGTATTCTTTTTATGTTTTACTGTGCTCTCCTGTTCCTAATTAAGATCATATTATTTTATAAGATAATGCTTATTGTCAAAAGTTCTTATTCCGTCATCTTCTGAAAGCTGGTTTCTGTGCTTATTAACAGAGAAACATGGAAAGTAGTTTTTCTCACATCAAGAAAGCACCACTCCCCGCTAGGTATCCTCCCCTCTCCTTTAGGAATCATGCTGAGAAGACTCCGTAGTGTACATGTCTCATCGACCTTCGGAGATTAATTTTGAAAAGAGAATTTTTATGTCAGTACATGAATTCCTTGTCAGTAAAAACGAAACTGTGTATCAAAGGATTTCTATTCCAAATGACTGAGCAAATTATCAGCTGTGTGACTTTAATATCTCAACATCTCAACTTCATTTCTTGAACTTTAAAAAGAGAGAAGATAATCTCAAGAATTTCTATTACTGGACTCTCATGCTCGATACTGGGGGAGGGAGACTGCAGTTTTTAGAAGCTGTAAATAGTACCTCAGTAAACCTCCTTCTACGTGCATTCCTGCATATCAGGATTCTTTTCTCTCTTGGGTATGATCCTGATGTGGGATTTCTGGATCACAGGAGATTATATACAAATATACATACATATGTATTGCATATAACATATGTAATATATAATGTCATTAATAATACAACTCAAGTGTAATAATAAATTAATATTATTAAATATTTAATACATGTTAGCAGATTTGTTTCTGAAAAGGCTAGAGCTTGCTAAGTTCTACCAATGTATATGGAAGTGTCTTCTTCCTTACAATAGATGCCAGAAAATCAAGTTAAATTATTATTAATGCATGTTAGCATATTTGTTTCTGAAAAGGCTAGAGCTTGTTAAGTTCTACCAATGTATATGGAAGTGTCTTCTTCCTTACAATAGATGCCAGAAAATCAAGTTAAATTATTATCTTTTATCTTTCCTAATTGTTGCCACTCTGAAGACTCTACAATTATGTTGTATATTTTCTTCATTTTTATTTGCCTATTGAGTAGTGATTCTGAGCAGCTTCTCCCATTTTCTTGACCAGCTCTCCTCTGAACTGTCTACTCATATTCCTCCTTACTTCCAGTTAAGAATTACGGAACACTGTTTTTGGAAGAGTTATGATGTCACTAGAAGATTCTGATTCAATTTATATACCAATAAAATAAAAGTAGAACTTTACAGAGAGCTTGATGGTGGGAGCCAGAGAGCCAGAGGCTGGGAGTGGGGGAATGGGAAGATGTTGGTCAAAGGATACAATGTTTCAGTTAGACAGGAGGAGTAAAAGATAAGTTTTTGAGGGCATGAATTGTTAATTAGTTTGATTCAATCATCCCACATTTTTTTGTGACTCTGTGTGTGTGTGTGTGTATATATATAATAGCATCACTTTGCACCCCATAAATATATTGAATTATAATTCTCCAATGTGCAATGGAAAAATATCACTTTAAAAGTAATTATAATTATTTTATTTAGTTAAAAATTAAAATAAGTATGATATTTTATGGATATAAATGGAAATAAATTTTGCTCAAGCTATTTCCAGCATATATTGGTCACTCACTTGCTTCTGTCAGATCTATACACACATACACACACTCCCACAAGCATAAAAATAATATATATATAAATACTTTGCACACAGTTTTACATATAAAACTATATGCAATGTCAAAGCATATTTTAGTAGACTGATGCAAAGATATGATAAAGAGAGCATGACAGAGAACTAGAACCTGAAGAAAAATATGGCCCAAGACTTTTTCCCAGTTGTGGAGTTCCTAATTGACTATTAAGGGTGGTGAGACCGCAACAAAGTCTTTAAGAACAGAGTGAAATAAAAATTAGCTGCACAATCATGCGTAAACAGTTAACATTTGTTTATGGAAGTGCAGAGTTGACCAAGAACTAGGAAAGGGGAGGGACTGAAAAAACAGAGGGACACGGAGAAGGAGATAGAACATGGTAAGATAAATGAAGTCTGAGGAAAAATACAGCCGGAGACAAACTCCCAGTTGCAGAGTTTCTACTTGACTCCAAGATCAGGGTTTTTCTACAGAACTAGTATATTTTAAGAGCATCTTGTTGGTACAACATAAACTTTCCTTGGTACGTCTCTTGCTGCACACACACCTTGAGTGAATAATGTGGGGAAAAATAATAGAAAGGACCCTTATTCTGTGTCTCAGTCATGAATAAGGAGAAAGCATGGCTGTGAATACAAAGTGAATGTGATTTAAGGAAAAACAGGGAATTCAGAGCCAGAAATGGATAAATTGCTATTTTAGGCATCTTACCTTTTAAGTGGAAGAAATCTTGGTACTTTGAAATGCAGAAGTAGTCTTGTAATAAAGATCAAGAGAGGATATATTGGCATAGAGTTATTGTTTCATTGGGGTGATAGTGGAAAGTGCTCCTGAACAAAGAATTTCCGAAAGAGTGAGAGCTGCAGGTAATATCCAGATTATGAAGTCAATACTGAAATGATGGTTTTGAGATAAACACCTTTTAAATCATTAAAATTATAAAATTCTGTTCAAAAGTATGTGATGGTTAATACTAAGTATCATCATGATTGGATTGAAGGATGCAAAGTATTGTTACTGGGTGTGTCTGTGAGGGTGTGGTCAAAGGAGATTAACATTTATGTCAATGGACTGGGAAAGGCAGAACCACACTCAATCTGGGTGGGCACCATCTAATCAGCTGCCAGCACAGCTAAAATATAGCAGGCAGAAGAAAAGTGGAATGAGCAGACTTGCTGAGTCTTCCAGCCTTCATCTCTCTCCTATGCTGCATGCTTCCTGCCCTCAAAAGTCAGGCTCCAAGTCCTTCAGCTTTTGACTCTTGGATTGACACCAGTGGTTTGACAGGAGTGCTCGGGCCTTTGGCTAAACACTGCAGACTACACTGTTGGTTTCCCTGCATTTGAGGTTTTGGGACTCAGACTGGCTTCCTTGCTCCTCAGCTTGCAGATGGCCTATTGTGGGACTTCACCTTGTGATAATGTGAATTAATAAACTCCCGTTCATATATAAATCTAGCCTATTAGTTTTTCTGCCCCTCTAGAGAAACCTGACTAATACAACATATCTAGTATTTAATATAATTTTTAACATTAAAATTGGGAAGACGTGGTAAATAGAAAGAACCCAAGAATGTCCCCAAAATGGCTTCATTCCCCAGGTTGGCAAACAAATACAGTGCATTTTGTTTTTGTTTTTCTGAGATATAAGAACATTATCTTTGTGCAATTTTATTGATTACCACATGAGAGAAAAATAGGAACACTCATAATGAGAAATCTGAAACATTACTATATAAAGGGGAAACCACGATTCTTTGATGTCTTTGCAGAGATAAAATTATTCAAGTATTTAATAAAAACTATGTTTTCAAAGGCATGTTATTTGTGGATTCAATAATGAAATTCAAAAATAGAAATAGCGATGGTATTTTAAGTAGTGAATGCAAATGTTCTCAGTGACATCTGTTTCCATTGTTTTATTAGCATATATGTTTTAATTCCATTCTAAAAGTGTGCATTTATATTTTCAAACTTACCTTTTTAAATTTTTTCTTTATATTGTCTGTCAGTAGAGAAAGTAACAATGTGTATTATTTGCAATCTAGTGGCATATTAAGACAACACCAAAGAGTCGTAGTATGTGTGTAGAGTCCTGTTACAACATTTATTAAAGCTAACATTGTTGTGTGCCCCAATTCTTTACATTGTAACTTTTGTTTTGAAAATGTTAGATGCTTATTTACATAAAATAAAATAAATAATCCCAATATATTATGTCAATGTCTTTAAATTCCCAAAAGATATGATTGTTTTCTCCATTTTACACAGCAATAACTTTGTTGATTTCAAGAATAACTGAATATATCACTTTAGAAATTATTGCATTTATAGTAAAAGAACTATTCTCCTAATACAAATTAATAAATAATTCTTTACATAAACATGATGTACTACTCTATGCTTCTTCTTTAATTTTCAAATTTGCTAAATATACCAAGAACAGTAATCAATGCACTATTATTAAAATGTTAAATTTTTAAAAGTACTATATGAATACTATAATTGTCTCCAAAAATGTTGGGTACATTAAATAACCAAGGCTAGCGGCCTTTCAAATAAGTTTTTTTATTAGTATAATGAAATATTAAAAGTTAATATTTTATTGTAATATAATTTTAAATATATGAATAATAAAAATAAAATATTACTCTTAATATTAACATGTAATATTTCATTTAATAATGGAAATATTAATATTAGTTTCAGATAAATCTGTAACTAAAATATAATGCTCATAAAATAATTCATAGTAACATACATCGGTTATGTTAATATATATCAGTTTATAAGTCAAAATAGTATTAAACAACACTTATTTCACATTATATTAGTTGTATGGTTTGGGTGTCCCCACCTAAATCTCATTTTGATTGTAACAATCCTGTGTCAAGGGCAGGGCCAGGTGGAGATAATTGAATCATGGGCGATGTTTCCCCTGTACTGTTCTCATGGCAGTGAATAAGTCTCATGAGATTTCATGGTTTTATAAGTGGGCGTTCCCCTGCACACACGCTCTTTCCTGCCACCATGTAAGACATCCCTTTGCTCTTCCTTCATCTTCCTCCATAATTGTGAGGCCTCCTCAGCCATGTAGAACTACGAGTCCACTAAACCTCTTTCCTTTATACATGACCCAGTCTTGGGCATGTCTTTATTAGTACCCTGAAGACAGTCTAATACAAATAGGTATAGTAAAGAAACATGATATAAAAATTTGTTATCCTGAGATTAAGAAAGTGAGTCAACCAAATGAAAGAGAGTGAGAACACCCAGCAAAATTCTTTAACTTTTCATGTGATTTCTGGACAATGACAGTGTTTTGTCTTCATTTTTGAATAGTTCTCTTCAGTAACTGAAAAACACCTCTATTTCACAAGCTTTCATTCTTAGTATATTCCTAAGCCAATAACTCTTTTTGATGGGGAATGTGGGGTATCTAAGAAGTGAAGAAAAAAGCAATATAACACACAGATTTTAAATGCTATAATTATTGATATAACAAAGTAAAAGTTAATATTATGTAAAACATTTAGTATTTGATTATTCTAAAGTTGTTATTAGAAATTATTGATATTTATTAATAGTTCAGTAATACTATGAAAGGAATATAGTAATATAGCACATGTATTTTGCTTTGTCCCATCTCTCATGTATCTACCTGTGTGATAGTAGGTCTTCAATAATACTTGTTGTTACTGGCTTAATATTGTACATTTTCATTAATAGAAATTTAACCAGAGCTCACACTAAAAATATTTTCAGTTAATATATTATTTATTATTTTAGCATTTTTCAGTGGAAGTGATAATGACCAACATGGCATCATTTACTTAATTTAATCAAAATTTGTATTTCCCACATCCTTGGAGTCACAATTCACAAAATACTCACTTGTGTCTTCATGGGAATAAAAATTTATTTTATTTATAAATTATGTTTTTTTAGCTATAAAATTATTCTGTAGCAACATAGGTATTAATTGAAGTACGAACCTGTGCATTTATAATCTTTAAACAAAATAAACATATTTTCATGACCAGGGTGAGGAATTCTTGCTGAATATATTGTTTTGACATAAATAATGCTCATGCTATTTGAATTATAGATGGATGCCACATGTTACACCCTCAGATGTGATTTCAAATTTAATTAAGTAGTAGAAGTTTCAATTATATAAGGGATGCAATAAGGATGGATAGTGAAAGTTTGCAATGTGCGTTTTTAAGAAATCATAAAAAAATGAAAAGGAGGAAAACAATGAGAGATGGTCAAGTTCCTTTTCTTCCTGAAAATTAATAGTTCCTAAATAATGTATAGAGGAAAATTTCTGTTCATGGAAAATAAATACGGACCCAGCCTGTGACTCAAGCATAGAACATATGGAGTCAAATAAGGACAAGATAAATTGTTGAAACATGATGAGTCACTCTTTGATTTTACATAATCCATTTGGGTATTGAATTGTGCTAATGCTTAAGACTTTTCTCTGTGTAATATGTAGCTCACTGAAGGAAAAATAAGTCTCTGTGAAGACAAATTCTTGGAGGAGGCAGTTTCTGTCTCTTATCTCTGCTGTGAACAAGAGTCATAACTGTGGTAGGTTGTACCAAGCCTGGTGCATAGCTATAGCAGTTATTCATGAGGTCTTAAACTCATTATTTCAAAAAAGTTGTAAAAGTCATTACTGAAGACCATTTATTTGAAAAGGCATTCCATCATGAGTCCTCAGCACTCCTGCACCTTCTTGCTAACTGTGCCAGACAGCAAGGCTTACCTGTCTTCTAATACTGGGCACTTTCTATGGCTAGTCACATAGGCAACTGGTAGGTTAAAAAAACTGCAGTGTGACTACTATATAGCTTCCCACTTTCCAAGAGAAAGTATACTGACTAATTTGCTAATTGGTAAAATCTTTGCGGCTTGCTAAAAACAAACAACAAACAAAAAACTATCGATCTCTTGTTGTGTGTTCCTTAGGTATTCCACAACTCATTGTGTGTTCTGCCTTCATTATGGCTCCTCACATCACCCTAAAGAATTTAAGGGCAGAGCTACAATTGCATATATGCCGATACTCTGACTACTGCTTTTTCTGAAAATTATTCATTCTTTCATCTCTGATCCAAGTGTTTCATATGCATCTATGGAACTGTGTCAGTTTCACACTTTAGCTTGCAAATCACAGAAAATCTCAGACCTTCCCCAGTTATTGATGTGATTGAACACTTCATTGTACATTTTTTTCTTTTTGGTGGGGTGGGGGAGCGGGGATGGAGTCACCCAGGCTGGAGTGCAGTGGCAGGATCTCGGCTCATTGCAACCTCTGCTTCCCAGATTCAAGTGATTCTCCTGCCTCAGCCTCCTGAGTAGCTGGGACTACAGACGGGTGCAACCACTACCAGGTAATTTTTGTACTTTTAGTAGAGACAGGTTTTCGTCATGTTGGCCAGGCTGGTCTGAAACTCCTGACCTCAGGTGATCCATCCACGTCGGCCTCCCAAAGTGCTGGGATTACAGGTGTGAGCCGCCACGCCTGGCCAAAATTTAATTTAAGCATAAAAAATAAATCTACCTACATTAAATTGTACAGTTTTGATTGCAACTTCAGCCACCTTTTTATTTTTTACAAGTAGCATTTTACCAGCAGTATAAAGCCCAGACATATCCTTATGTAGATGATACAAACTTTCTCATTATTCCAATTCTGCCAGACATCTATTCCTTGTTCCTTATATTTTCCCACATCCATCTGTGTAGAATTTTGCTTTCCTGTGAAATTTCTGAATTCTCTGACTTCTCACCAGGAAATGATTAAAAGTTTATTTTCAGATATTCCTTACCCGACTACGTCTCTCCAAATAGGTGATGCTTTGTAAATTTCTCTTAATACTGGTATATATATTCTAAAATTTATTTATTTGTTGTTCTCTAGAACAAATAATGCATATATTATTTGTTCTAAATCTGTGGTCTCTGATGTACTGTGTGATCTATGCTCTTGTGTTCTCTCTTTTGTTGTCAGTATTTTTCAGATTAGCCTTTTCTTCCTGGAAGCTAAGGCTAAAAACAAATCCCCTATTTTGTAGTACCATGATCATATTAAACTCCTACCACCAAGATCCAAAGTGATGTTATCTTCCAGTATTAAAATATAAAAATGTAACACTTATAGAGACGAGATGCATATGGTTTTTACCATGTAGCAGACATAGATTTTTAATTTCTTTAAAAATAAAAAAAAAACATATGTAACAAACCTGCACGTTGTGCATATGTATCCTAGAACTTAAAGTATAATTTTTAAAAAAAGAAATAAAAACTAGTGTCTTACATAATCACCAGATATTATAAAGTGACTTGCCTGAAATTATGCAGCTAGTATCTGGAAGAACTAGAATTTAAACCAGAGCACACTGTCTCAAGTATCTATTCTTAGTTATAAAGGTAAGGGGCTTTTTTTGTTATTATTATTATTTTATTTTTATTTTTTTGAAACGGGGTCTCACTCTGTCACCCAGGCTGGAGTGCAGTGGCGCGATCTCCGCTCACTACAAGCTTCACCTCCCAGATTCACGTCTTTCTCCTGCCTCAGCCTCCCGAGTAACTGGGACTCCAGGCGCCTGTCACCACGCCTGGCTAATTTTTTGTATTTTTAGTAGAGACGGGGTTTCACTGTGTTGCCAGGATGGTCTCAATCTCCTGACCTCGTGATCCACCCGCCTCGGCCTCCCAAAGTGCTGGGGTAACAGGCGTGAGCCCCCGCACCCGGCCAAGAGGCATTTATTTGAATAGTGATAAATTCAAAAGTTTAATTTCAAGGTCAGACCAATTTTTTTTTAGTACTTCTATTAAAATAGCATACAAAAAAAAAATACTGAAATCTGAAAACTGATCTCTATCACTATCAAATTTTTCCCATTATGCCACCAACCAAAGCACTCCCTACCAACATAGTTCTATTTTCTTCAAAACTGTTCTCCTTCTTATCCCTTGTGGTGCTCTCTTAGAAAAGCAGATATCTTCTTAACATGAAGTAGAATAATATAGTGGACAGACTTTGGCAACTGACACACGATTGGGGTCCAAAATAGAGCTTGAATTTCCCTCAGAACCTTGAACAAATAAGAACATTTCCTGGGGTTTTGTTTCCCTCATTGAAAGTTTGAGACAATAATATGTCTTTTACATAGTCGTGAGCTTTAAAGGCTCTGTTATTTTTACGGTAGAGCGTAACCATGAAATACGTATTATTTAATTCTCTTCTTTAAAAACTTTATCATGGAGTGTTCTTGAATATCTGACACCTGTTCCAATTTCACACCTCACTGATCTTTCATGGATAAAATGGGAGACCACAGTATATATTTATTAAACTACCACAATGAATATTAAATTAAAGGTCAGATTCTTTATTCTAGTGATTTCCAAAGTAAAGTTTCTGTAAAGCACACAACTTTAATTGACAAGAGAAACTTCCTCTTTCATTTTCTATTTTTTTATTATTAAGTTATTTTTGGTAGGAGAAAGACCAATAATAATATTCAATATTTGATATTAAATTAATGAAAGTAACTTATTTTTCAATAAAGCAAACATACTTTTTCAAGTAAAATATACAACTAAAGCAAGGAGTAGGCTTTATAATTTTCTTTGTATTATTCTCTTACACAACTGTTTCATCCTCTTCGAGTAAACACTTTAGAAGTAATCTTGAAATGCCCTTCAGGACATAAATCTTCTTTTTAACATCAGCGTTATGTATTAAAATTAAACTATCCACATAGGTCAATTTAATTGAATGGATTTTAATACCAAGCAATTAAAAATGAAAATAATGTGGCCAGGAGTGGTGGCTCACACCGGTAATCTCAGCACTTTGGGAGGCTGAGGCGAGTGGATCATGAGGTCAGGAGTTCGAGACCAGCCTGGCCAAGATGGTGAAACACCATCTCTACTAAAAATACAAAAATCAGCCGGGTGTGGTGGCAGGTGCCTGTAACCCCAGCTACATGGGAGGCTGACTGATGCAGGAGAATCGCTTGAACCCACTTGAGATCATGCCACTGCACTCTAGCCTGGGCGACAGAGTAAGATTCCATCTAATAATAATGATAATAATAATAATGCAATGATTTTTAATCTATTAGGATTTTAGAAGGGAAGGTTAAATTGGAGCTCTCCACAAGGTAAGTTCTAGGATGTTACAGAATACTGGAAAATCTAGAGAATTAGATAATCATATCCCCATGTTTCTCTTCTCCAAAGAACCTACAAACTTAATGTATCATTAGTGTCACACAGAATTATAAACAAAAACCTATGATCACCTCTATAGATACAGAAAAAGTATTTGATAAAATTCCTCATACTTTCATGACAAAAACCTTCAACAAACTAGACATCCAAGGAACACACGCAAAATAATAAAATGCATAGACAACAAACCAGCAGCCAACATTATACTGAACAGGGAAAACTTGAAAGCATTCTCCTTAAACCTAGAGCAAGACTTGGGAGGCCGAGACGGGCGGATCACGAGGTCAGGAGATCGAGACCATCCCAGCTAACACAGTGAAACCCCGTCTCTAGTAAAAAATACAAAAAACTAGCCAAGCGAGGTGGCGGGCGCCTGTAGTCCCAGCTACTCGGGAGGCTGAGGCAGGAGAATGGCGTAAACCCGGGAGGCGGAGCTTGCAGTGAGCTGAGATCCGGCCACTGCATTCCAGCCTGGGAGACAGAGCGAGACTCCGTCCCCCGCCCCCCCCCAAAAAAACCTAGAGCAAGACAAGGATGCTCAACACTCACTTCTATACAACATAGTATATGAAGACCTAACCAGAGCAATCAGGCAAGAGAAAAAAATAAAAGACAGCCAAATAGGAAAAGTGGAAGTCAATTGTCTCTGATCACTGATGACATCATCTTAGACCTAGAAAACCCTAAAGACTCCTCCAAAATATTTCTATATTTGATAAATGACATAAATATAAGACCTGAAAATACAGAAAAATTTATTCTGGACATTGGCCTAGGCAAGTAATTTGTGAATATGTCCTCAAAGGCAAACACAGTAAAAAAAAATTAGACAAATGGGATTTAAGTGAAAATAGTCTATACAGAAAAAGAAACAATCATCATAATAAACAGACAATCTACAGCATGGCAGAAAATATTTACAAACGATGCATCCAACAAAGGGCTAATATCCAGAATCTATAAGAAAATGAAACAACTCAACAAGTTTAAAAAAAATCCCTACTACTACTACTTAGTAATCCTTAATACTACTCAGCCATTAGAGAAAAAGACTGAAATCACTTCTTTTGCAGCAACATGTATGAAAACTGGAGGACATTATCCTAAGGGAAATTACTCAGAAACCAAAAGTCAAATAATGCATGATCTCCCTTATAATGAGGAGCTAAATAATGGGTACAAATGGACATAAAGGAGGAATAATAGACATTGGAAACTCCAAATGGTGGGAAGCTGGGAAGGTAGGAACTGATTAAAAAAAAATTACTGCTTGGATACAGTATACACTGTTTGGATGATGGGTGCACCAAAGGCCCAGATTTCACCATTACATATATCCATGCAACAAAACTACACTTGTTACCCTTAATCTATGAAAATAAACAAAAAAAAAATTTCAGATGAGATTGGGCAGAAAGAATGGCCGATTAAGTCAACTGAGTCCCATTCGACTAGTTTCTGAAAATCAGAATATTAATTTTTTGGGTCACAGAATAGTAGCTTTACTATGTCAGGGGTAATACTGTTCTTAGTCTTGAGAACTGAAATCCTTTACAATGTAAGAACTAGTGTATCTCCTGAAAGGGTGAGTTGAACATTCGCAAACTGGGCGTCCATGTGTTAGTGCCAACTTTGAGTTAACTAATGGCATGACAGCTCATTCCAGCATCCAACTGCTCTGCTGCTGTTACTAGGTAATAGACAAAGGCAGTTAGCACCAAATGTTCTTTTCTATTCTTGGCCACGGTGGTTGGGAAGGAGGGAATGCATACATGTCTCTCAAAGATTTCAGAAAGTATTTTCTTTTAGTCTATTAGACTATTGATAAGTGGGAAGAGCGCTGTTTCTTGTGCCATTTTATATTACTAGGCTTCCATTTTGGGCTTTTGATTGTATGGAAAATTTGCAATAATTCCACTTGATTTCCATGTTAAAATGCCCAAATCTCCAGAACTTGTTGAGCCACTGAATTCATCCTTGCTGATGGATAGTTCTCTTGGACAACTCTCAAAAAAAAGTCAGAACATTTTGTAGCCCAATCCCCTGCAAAAAAATTAGGCATCACAGAATAATAATATTATATTTTATATGTTCAATATTATATTCCACATTATGAATATTGCATAGCATATATTATTCATTGTATGTAATATATATTCATACATGAAATATATAAAATTTATTATATACAATTTAGTATATACAACATATACTACCAATAGTTGCTACATATTACCAATATCATATTACATATGCTAGACACTTGTATAAGCATTTTAATTCATTTAATTCTCACAATATTCTTATGAGTTAGGAATCATTATTTTCCAAATTGTATAGATGAAGATTGAAGCTAGTTGTATAAATCATATTATCTTCTTTTCCTATTCTAAAGAAAGCTTAGAGTTAAAAATCGAAGGTTGGCCATATCCAAAAGGTATCATTAAATTACCTGTGACTCTCTGGCAGAAATAACCACTACCAAGGTGCTAGTGTGCTTGGGTCCAACTGGGTATGGTGTTTAGCTTTCAGTTACACCCAATGCACCTTAATTTTCTGCCACTTGGAGGCACTCATGTACCACATGAGAGAATTTTCTGGCTTTAAACTTGGCTTCTCAAAGGTTACCGCTGAAGTTTAAACTACAACCTGTCATGTCTGCACAGATCTTGCAAATCAGAATCAGTGATAACGGTGATCAGAACCTGGTGTTACTGAATTGGTGTTGCCCTTTTAGCCAGGTCATAAAGATAGGTCCAATTAAAACATCCCTCTTTCTTCAGATTAAAGGAATCCCTGATATCTTAACCTTCCAGGTGGGTGGTAGCCAGGGGTCTGGAAGGAGAGCCTTAGGATATGGACCTGGCTTCAGACTGCTGAGCCTGGAGCCTGGGATGATCCTGTCTACTACCATGAAGGAAAGAAGACTGAAATACCAAGCAATGCGTCAGTTGAAAGAGTCTGTGCTTAAATGCAGAAGCAATACAAAAGAGAGCTGAAACCATGCACCTTCAAGGAGCGTGCGGGCCAGTAGAGAATAAAACCTGATGAGCATCCTTTAAGGACTAAAGCTGCAGAACTTTTTTTTTTTTCCAGGTCTTCCTGGCTACAGAAGAGGAGGGTACAGTTAAAGGAGCTAGTCTATCTGAAACTGAATTAGAAGTATAATTAAGAATTGGTAAAGTGATTCAACTTTTTGGCATTATTTACAGAACAACTTGTACGTATAATATTTAAAATCAATTTTAATATGGTATTCTTTAAATGGAATTATTTTTAGAATCACGTATAATTAAAATAATTATAATTAGAATCATGTATAATTAAAATTTTTTATTACACCAAGATACACTTGTTTATTTAGCAAGACATTTTCTTATTAAAATTAATGTGAAGCTCCAATGCCAAACACTAGAATAAGACTCTTCTATTCCCTGCCTTGAGACCACCTGCCTGTGTGAGCTTGAGTAGCCCAATTTTCCCCTTTGAACGTTATTGTGTTTTTAAAAAATATCTGATCAATGTACACAATGATCTCTAAAATCCTTGCAGCTTTAAATTCTGGGATTTCTTATAAAAAAGGAACCCCCCAATGCTTTTCTTAAACCAAAGTAAGATTCGATTCCCTCTAAATGAAATACAAAAAGAGTATTGTTCTTAGATGTTTGATATAGTGATTTCTCTTAATTGTTTTTCCTCCTGCTGTAAGAACATGGCTTAACAACTGTGATGTTTGATGAAAACTGAAGATTTTTTTTAAGTCAAAAATAAATAAATTGGAGTGCTTCCTCAGAACTGCAACAGCTGTGTTTTGATGTTTACAATCACAGATGTTAGATGTTTCCAGATGGAAACAAGGTTGTCAGTCTTCAATTTCCTTGAGAAAGAACTATATAATGATGGTAGTTAAAAACCAGTTTCATAGATTTTCTGTGATGCTAGTCATGAAATTCTATAGTTTGCTTGAAATATATATCTAACATAGCTTTCATTTTATTGTGCATATTTAGTTCAAACATTTAAAACAATCTGTTTATTTACTTTTACTCCACATAAAATACCAACAAGGTTGTTCGCAATAGTGTTTCAATTAATCTTGAATATTATCTAGCTAGGTTATGGTTATGAATTATTACAATACTTGCAAATAGAATTGTGACAATTGAGAATAAAAAAATAAATGTATGTTTTTGAGTGTACCAAGCTCTGGCTAGAATGCTTTTATAAATAATAGTCATATGTAATATCTGTTGTTCTTTTACTCTGTGACCAGCACTGAGTTAAATATATATAATTCTACTTCATGTGTAAATCTTGCAATGATTTTATGAAGAAGGTACTATTATTATCCACATTTTACAGGTGAATTTGAGGTATAGAGAGGCAAAAATAACTTGCTAAGCTTCATACAACAAAACAAATGATGTAGTCATGATTCAAACCTAGAAATTCTTCCACCCCAGCCCCAATTCTCAATCAACATACCCTTCAATCTCTAACTATGCCATGTTTTTGCCATATGCAATCTTATTTTATAATAATCACAACCATATGTGGCAAATAATAATATTCTAAATTTTTTAAAGCAAGAACTAAAAGATTGAGATGACAATTGAGTGAAGATCAACAAAGAGTACTTCAACACTCCAGCCCCAGAAGCGCTAGACATGCTCCCCAAGGACTTTAACTCTGTGGATGGTGGAACCCCTCGGGCCCAAATCACTTCCTGTTACCACAGGAACAAGTAAACCTCCTCCCTGACACTAAGACACTGGCCAGGTGTGCTTATCTTTCCCTGACCTATCCCCAGAATACTCTTATAAAACGAATTGTTAATTAAATATTAAGGTAAAATGAAGATATTTTACACATAAAAGCTCTCAAAATATACTTATTGCATACTCCTTTTCAGGAACATGTTGGCAGCTACGCATCACTAAAGTGAAGAAGCACCTCAGGAAAAAGAAGCATAAGGGAAAATAAGGAGATATAAAGAAAAATGGAAAACACGAAAGAGAAAGAGATTGAGAGTTGTAACAATGAAGAAGGGAGATACACAATGAGACTTGAATAGCAGGTGTAAGAGACAGCTACCTAGAATGGAGCATGACAGAAATCTTCATGGGACATTCCTCCTAGATCAGGAAAGTTCTCAAATGCATCAAGTGCCTGGAAATAATAAGTTGAAAATGAAAGGTTGCTGCAGGTTCCATTGGTAAAATGTGCATATTGAAAACAGTTAAAAAATGAGACAGAGTAAAAGAGAGAGAATCAAACACACATAACATGACAATATCTAATGCTTTTTTAAAAAGTAGAAAATTGAGTCACAGTAATTACATGCTTATCTGTATGTAATATTTACCAAACTATAATAATAAATGCAAAATATCTAATCTTATTTATAATATTACTATATTGGAAGGATAAAAGGACAGATAAATTAACTTTGTATCTGGTGGACAGCAAAAAACAGACACCTATTATCTTCCAAAGTAGCAAGTCAATGCATATATAATGTCAAAATTCAAAAAGTAAAAAAGTAACAATGAAAGATGTTATTTTGAGAAAATGCCAAAATATTCCGTTGAAAAGGTATAAAGGTACTATGTCAATGAAAGGAAAATGGGGAATTTTCTATTTTTTTAAATAAATTTTGGATAATGACTTTATTTTTTAAACTCTTGACATAATTCACTGTGATAGGACTCAAACAAAAACAATAGATAATAAATTGTTGTCTGCATGCTGTAATTACAGCTTTCTTTTATATTTGAGAAAGAAAAATAAAACTTTTGATAGGTTTCAACTTATACCTTTTAATTTTTCTTAATTTTTAATTTTTGTGGATATAAAGTACTTGTACATATTTAATTGGCACGAGCTATTTTGACACAGACATGCAAAGCATAATAATCACATTAGGGAAAATGAGGTATCCATCCCCTCAAGCATTTATCCTTTGTGTAAAAAATAATCCAACTGTGCTCCTTCAATTATTTTAAAATGTACAATTGAATTATTTTCACTATAGTCATCTTGCTGTGCTATTAAATACTAAGTATTGTTCTTTTTTTCTATTTTTGGTACCCTTTCTCTAACCCCACCACCCCAACAACCCCCCAACTACCTTCCCCAGCCTCTGGTAACTATATTTCTACTGTCTATCATCTTAACATAATGACCTGTTCACTTAGCATATTGCCCTTCAGTTCCATTTTGTTGTCGCAAATGGCAGGATCTCGTTCTTTCATATGGCTCAATACCCTATTCTGTGATATTTCTATAAGACTTGCACATACTATCTTACAGCTCATTATTTTAAACCAGTGACAACACTGATTGCATACACAAACAAACACACAGAATTAAAACTAATAAAAACTCTACACTTTAACTTCATTCTCTTGTTTTTAAACTTTTAATTATTTCTCCTATGTCTTACTATGTCTTAAAAAGTTGTACTTATATTTTTGATTGGTTCATTATTTAGTCTTTCTACATCAGATAAGAGTGGTTTACACACCACAATTACAGTCTTATAATATAATATTCTATCTTATAATATTCTATGTTTTTCTGTGTACTTACTGTTACCAGTATGTTTTGTGCCTTCAGATGATTTCTTATTGGTCATTAATATCCTTATTTTTTTTTCAGATTGAATAGCTCCTTTTAGCATTTCTTGTAGGACAGATCTGGTGTTGATGAAATTCCTCAACTTTTGTTTGTCTGTGAAAGTCTAAAGGAAAATATCCTTCAAGCATGAAATATTCTTCATGCTTGAAGCATATTTTTGCCAGATATACTATGCAAAAGTGAATTTTTTTTCTTCAGCATTTTAATATGTCATGCCACTTCTCCTGGCCTGTAAGTTTCCCATTGAAAAGTTTGTTGCCAGGTGTATTGGAGTTCCATTGTGTGTTATTTGTTTGTTTTTTCTTGTTGCTTTTAGGATCCTTGACTTTTGAGAATTTTTTTATTAGATTCCTCGAGATAATCTTCTTCGGGTTAAATCTGTGTGGTGTTCTATAACCTTCTTATACTTGAATGTATATCTTTCTCTAGGTTGCTCTACCTCTCTTTCTCTACCTCCTCTTTAAGGCCAATAACTTAGATATTCCCTTTTGAGGCTATTTTCTAGATTTTGTAGGCATGCTGCTGCTGCTTCTTTTTTTTGTCGCCTCTGACTGTGTATTTTCAAATAGCGTCTGTTCGAGTTCACTAATTCTTTCCTCTGCTTGATCAATTCTGCTGTTGAGAGAGTCTCATGCATTCTTCGTTATATCAATAACATTTTTCAGCTCTAGAATTTCTGCTTAATTCTTTTTAATTACTTCAATCTATTTTTTAGATTTACCTGATAGATTCTGAATGCTTTATCTGTGTTATTTTGAATTTCTTTGCATTTCCTCAAAACAATTATTTTGAATTCTCTGCCTGAAAGATCACATATCTCTGCTTCTCCAGAACTGGTCCCTGGTGCCTTATTCAGTTCTTTTGCAGAAGTCATGCTCTCCTGGAGATCTTGATGTTTGCAGGTGTTCATTGGTATCTGCATATTTAAGAGTTAGGTATTTACTGTAGCCTTCACAGTCTGGGCTTATTTGTGCTCTTCCTGCCTGCAAAGACTTTTCAGGTATTTGAAGGAACATGGGTCCCAAGCCCAATATTTTGTTTGTTTGTTTGTTTAGTTTTGTTTAGTTTTGTTTTGAGACGGAGTCTCGCTCTGTCTCCCAGGCTGGAGTGCAGTGGCGCGATCTCGGCTCACTGCAAGCTCCACCTCCTGGGTTGACGCCATTCTCCTGCCTCATCCTCCTGAGTAACTGGGACTACAGGTGACTGCCACCACACCCAGCTAATTTTTTGTATTTTTTGTAGAGACGGGGTTTCACCGTGTTAGCCAGGATGGTCTTGATATCCTGACCTCATTATCCGCCTGCCTCGGCCTCCCAAAGTGCTGGGATGTTGTGATTTTTATAGACTTGGAGAGGTGCCAGCTTGATCATGGATAAGATCTTGAAGAATTCTCTCGATTACCAGATAGTGAGTCTTGTTCTTTTCCCTTACTTTCTCCCAAACAAATGGAGTCTCTCTCTCTCTCTCTCTCTCTCTCTCTCTCACACACACACACACATACATACACACTCTCTCTCTTTCTCTCTCTGTCTCTGTCTCTTTCTTTCTCTCTCTCTGTCTCTGTGTGTGTGTGTGTGTGTGTGCTGAGCCACCTGGAACTGGACCTGGGGCGTCACAAGCACCCTTGTGTTCACCACCACCAGGACTGTGCTGGCTCAGACCTGAAGGCAGCACAACACTGTGTCTCACTCAAGGTCTGCTATAACCACTACCTGGCTACCTCCTATGCTCACTCAAGGTCCTAGGGCTCTACAATCAGCAGGTGGTAAATCTACCTAGATCCCTCCCTTCAGAACAATAAGTTCTGAAGGCCCTGGTAGGTCCAGGGATGCTATTTGGGAGCCAGGATTTGAGTCAAAAACCTAAAAAATTTGCCTGATGTTCTATTCTATTGCGGCTAAGCTGGCACTCAAACCACAATGCAGAGTCCTTCCTGTTCTTCCCTCCCCATTCCACAGGCAGAGGAGCCTCTCTTCATGGCCTCCCTCATCATCGACCCACAGGCATTTTCTGCCAGGCCACCTTTGATGTTCACTTAAAACCCAAGCTCTCTTAAGTCAGTTTGTGGTGAAAACCCCCTGGCCTGGGACTTGCTCTTCAGGGTAGCAGGCTCCCCTCTGGCCCAGGACAGGTCCAAAAATGCCATCCGAGAATCAAGTCCTGGAATCAAGGACCCCCAAGACCTGGCTTGATGCTCTGCCCACCTATGGTCAGGCTGGTACCTAAGTTCCAAACAAAGTCCCCTTTGCTTTTCCTTCTGCTTTTCTCAAGCAGAAGGAGTTTTACCCCATAACCACTACGTCTGATAATCTGCCGAGTCTCACCTGAAGCTAACAAGTCCCAGAGGCTCAGCCAGCGCCCTTGGTGTAGGACCTGGGTATCACTGTTGGTTATGCATGGCCCAAGGGCTCTTTAGTAAGCAAATACTTAATGCTGCCAGGGCTGGGTTCTCCCCTTCATGGCAGCAGGTTCCCTTCTGGCAAACAGTGTGTCTAAAAACATTGTCCAGGAGCTAAGACCTGGAAAGGGGGCCTCGTGACTCTGCTCAGTGCCCTATTATACTGTGGCTGAGACGGTATCCAAGGTACAAGACAAAGTCCTCTTTATTCTTTGCTCTCCTCCCATTAGGCAGAATGAAAAAGTCACTTTGGTTGCTGTGAATTACACTGCCTAGGGTTGGGGGAGGGGTAACGCAAGCACTCCCTTAACCCCCTTGGCTGCTGTTTCCCTAGATCACATGCTACTCCAGTCCTCTGGCTCTGAGCCCAGCCCAGCACGAGGAGTTGCCTAGGAATTGCAGTCCTTTTGTCCTAAACGTCATTTAAAGTTTCCCTAGGACACCAGAGCACTTTGGCCCATGGTGGCAAGTCTTGCTGAGAAACTCAAGTTCCAACTGCTGTAATGAGCAATTCCCCTTTGGCTTGGACTGGTCCAAATGGCCCCTCTGTCTGTGGGCACGTGCTGAGTACAACATGGATTTTCTCCCCACTATAACAGAGCAACACTGAGTTTAATGTAAAGTCCCCCAGTACTTGCATTCTCTATCCCCTGGTACACAGACTCTCTGTACTGCCCAGCTGGTGCTGGGGGATGTGGGTGGGGTGGCATCAAGGATCCAAGCCTGTTTTTCCTGCCCTCCTCAATGCCTCTTTCGGCAATATGAAGTTAAAATCATGTACTGTGATTACCCACCTGTCTTGTGGTTCTTGTGGCAGTACTTTTCTGTATGCGGATAGTTGTTAAAATTTGCAGTTCCTTAGGGGGCATAAAGAGTGTAGGCTTAATTTCTGCCATCTTGCTCCCCACTTCCCTCATCTCCCTTTTGATTTTTGATGGTGGTATTTCTCAGGAACTCACTCATATGACTATTGATTTATAGTTGTGTGTGTGTGTATGTGTGTGTACTGTAAATCATACTTATTTTTACTCCAGATTCATTATCTTCAAATAATAGTATATTTCACTGAGAGTAACAGCACGATCTCACTTTTTCCTGAAGGAAATTAGTGACAGAATAAATGAAACTATACTCTGTTGTGGTAGGCAGGATTCTATAATAGTTCTCAGGATTCCCAGCATCTAATGTATCACACATCTTGTCCAGTTAATCATCAAATGTTTATCTGGGTGCTGCAGTGAAGGCAGTTTGCAAATATAACTAAAGCCTCAAATCATTTGATTTTAAGATAGGGAGATTATCCTCATTGGGCTTGATTGGATCAGGTCAGCCCTTAAAAGAGAGAAGCCTCTTCCTGGTGAAAACGATTCTTCAAAGCCTTAATGATATTTGATGCAAAGCAGATTGTCTACTGCTCGCTTAAAGATAGAAGGCAAGAAATACTGATGGCCTCTATGAGCTCACAGAGGCCCCTGATGGTAGCCAACAAGGGAATGAGGACCTCAGTTCTATAAATATAGACCATGAATACTACCACAACAATCTGAGCTTCAGAGAAGAAGCTAATCTTGATGAGAACACAGCCCTGGCAGGGCAACGTCTTGATTTAAGCCTTGTGAGCTGCTGAGCAGAGAAACCAGTGCCTGGATGTCTAACCCACAAAACCGTGAGAAAATAGAGATGTGTTGTTTTAAGCCACTACATAGGTGGTAGTTTGTTATACAGCAAATTAACAACTGAAAAACTCAAAAAAGTGTGTTGATATTTTTTTGGAGAGACTGTTTTCTTAAAATAAATAGTAAGGAAATATATAATTTTGAGATCATAAGCCTTTATATAAATAGGCTATGTTTGAAGTCCTAATCTAGAACCTTTGTGAATAATTATATAGTGCACAACTTCATACTAGTTACTAGAAGCTACACTAACTGCTAAGTAGAACAATTACAGTAACAGAGAGAACTGGTAATCTGGAACAGATGTGTTCCTTGAGTTATTTATTGCTTTTAGAGTGCCAATGAAAGGCTGTGAGGCTGCTAATAAAAATAAACAAACAACAAACTAACTGAGGGCATGATGTAAGATTAAATCTCTGGCCTTTATTCAATGCTCAGACATAGAGAATGTGAAAATAGTCTTAGCAGGATTTTCTTATGGCATTTGTTGATCTTCGATTACA
Organism: Theropithecus gelada; assembly: GCF_003255815.1. Classification (NCBI taxonomy): domain Eukaryota; kingdom Metazoa; phylum Chordata; class Mammalia; order Primates; family Cercopithecidae; genus Theropithecus; species Theropithecus gelada. The sequence goes on along the minus strand of NC_037685.1, from coordinate 28,947,597 downwards.
TAAGAATATAAGGAAGGCTCGAGAAGATATTTTTAATGCTTGATACTTCTAATGTTAATTTCTGCAAATTTTATGGCTGTTACAGATGTGATAAAAGACATTGGCTGTGAGAATCCTAAACTTGGGCATAATGTACGATTAAGAAACCCAATATTGGGTGATAAATGAGGAACTCTTTTAACAGAGTTTGGCTATTATGAAGTATCAAAAGTTGAGAATGTTCTAGAGAAAGCTTAGATATCCAACATTTGGAGTTAAGCTGTATTCTCAAAGCAAACAAGTTTTTAGTAACAATGGACAAATGTTTCAGGATACTTGAACAAGGGGAACTTGGTGAACTCATAGTCTAGGTGAATTTCCTTTCTTCCAATTGTGCCAGGTGCAGTCTGACAGCCCTTAGCGGCAGCTCTTCGTGTAGGAGTGTCAGGATAAAATAGATCTTTGTGCTCGCCCTAATCACTAATAAACGTATAGGAGAAAATTAATTCCCTTAAAAATTGAAATATAAGACCCTGTAACAGAAGATATAATAAAGGAGAAGAGTAGTTTAAAGAAGAATCAATATTAAGAGCATACTCCTAAAAAGTACACTTTATTAAAAACACTAGTTACCAGAACAAAGACAGCCTTTACACTACTTGTATTACAGAAAGTAAAAGGTGAAAGAAGAGAAGCCAAGCTAAAGAAGATAAGCTAAGTATATGGAATCTCCAGTTCTGCAGCGGTTTCTGCACATATGGAGCCAGAGATTGTTTTTTCTTCCATACGCACTTTGTGTGTGTGTGTGTGTGTGTGTGTGTGTGTGTGCGCGCGCGTGCGCACATGTGTAGTTTGACTAACATTGCCTCCATTTCTTAACTTGTTAAAAAAAATCCACTTCCCAAAGTCAAGAGATAACATGACTCACACAAGAACACCTGAGTTATTCTCTAAGATTTGACTAATTACAGCTCGTGTGGAGGGTGTCATCTTCGTGAAAGTATTCACGTCAAATCCAGAACTACCATCAACATGTCCCTCATGCAGAGATGCCTGCTGCCCAGGAATGCAATGAAGTTATCCTAGAAAGAAAATTGTAAAAGACTGATATAGAAAGAATCCTGAAGATTTGAATTTCCTGGTTCCACTCAACCTTAGTTTCACCCTTGCTCTTCCTGGATACGTGAACCAATAAATCTCATTTTGAACTTGAAGTAGTTTGCATTGACTTTCTGTCACGTATCACCAAAGAATACTGACTACTAGAGAGGACTTAATACAGCAGTTGGTAGCTGTGACCATGGCTCTGCAGACTTGCAAGTAAAATACAAAATGTGTTTGTTTTTGGTGGTAGATCAGGGGAAGGGAGTTTTAGCCAGATCCAAGGCAAAGAAAGCTGGGAAAACTATAGGTGATCTAGAGAATCAAAAAGTACATTTGATTATTAATCTACTGTCGATTTTTTACAACATGAGAACATATTAAGGCTCAAAATAACACCAAGCTTCTTGTGGTTGCAGAATATCACAGAAAGCTTGGGAAAAGAAAAATGTGGAGGGGCCCGTGCTCATGAGAGTAAATTTATGCCAGGTGAATGTCCCATCCTGTAGGCCATATGGTTTTGTGAAGCGCATGGCAATGCTGTGTGTGAAGGGGTGCAGATACCGGCCAGAGAGCAGAGGTCAAATAGCGGTACTCGGAAACTCATTTTATGGCTCCCCTTTACGCTATCTTCCATTAGAGTAAGTGTGTAAATTGGTATCATACATTTTGAGAAGTAGAGAACTTGAGAAGTGCCCTTATTACATGATACTTGTAAACACAGAATGGTGTAAAAGAGTATTAGAAATATGGGAATATGGCTACAAAGGCACTGAAGCATTCAGTCTTGAGCCCGAAGTGGAACCTGAACCCAGACCCAAGTAAAATAAAATAGATGACCATACCCATAGAACCAACTCTGATATATTTAAACTATTCTCCTAGACAAGTCGGCATGAAAGTGGGGGCAGATTAGCTTAATGTTCTTTAAATACTTATCCTTTCTGCTTGAGTTAAAAGAGTAAAGGGACAGAGTACCTATACTACACAGCCCAGAAACTGTTCTAATCCAATTGAATCCAATAAAAGTTAGAAAGACAACAGTTCCAGAAGCCTCTCCAAAGCATAAGGGGCCTAAAGTGGTCTAAAGGGAGGATGAGCAATTCTGAAAATACCCACTGTTCCCTAGAGTCAAAAAATACTTTTGTGTTTTTTAAGATCAGGACTTACTGTAGTATATTTATGAAAACCTCCTGCAGGGTTAGAAGCCTCAAAATGAACAATTCTGAATATTTATTTAAGAGGAATTTCAGAGTGAGAGAATGAAGAGAATACAGCATTCTGAGAGTTAATGGCTGAGAAGTTTTCAGAACTGAACAAATACATGACTGCTTAAACACATAGGATCCCGAGCAGGAACGCTGAGCAATAGCTAATGCAAGAACAATAGAAGTGCTTCAGAGTAAAGCTATGAACACACTATAATACGGATTATGAAGTTATAATAAATATAAATACAATATATAGAGCTATGTAGATAGGCTCATGCATCTGGATAGTGCTACCCTCCCAAAATCTATCCGCACACCAATTTCTCAAATCCTTCTATTATCTTAGCTCAAATTATCAACTCTCTTCTGGTTTTCTGCAACTAGTCTCTACGCCTACATTCTTGTTACCACAATCCTGTTTCTTATTCTACGACAAGAGTTATCTAGCTATCGCACAAACATAATGGAACTCGCTCCCATGATTTTACATTTCCTGGAATAAAACAGTGTTCACACAGCATAGTACAGCCTCCATCCCTGTCCACACTCGTGTCCCTATTTATAGTATTTATACTTCAGATGTACTTAAGTCCTATAGTTTCTTGCTGTCTAGACCACATGATCTCTTGCCTCTTACCCTTTTCAAATACTGTTGGCTGTGCCACAGATGTGCACATACAGCACTCCCCCCAGCACCCGCCCCCCCCCCACACACACTCAGAGCTGACTCTGCTCAGGTATATCCAAGAGGCTCACGGCAAAGTTGGCATGTGCTCTCCCATTGTTCTGATACTACCATGTGAATACACCTTTCATAACATTTATGGAAATCATAGCAGTGCCTGTGCCCCTTTTATCTAACTCTACTCTGAAAGCCTCTTGGGATAATGAATCTTACAGATTACTATTTCCTTTAATATTTTGAGTGGTTATCACATTCTACTACATGCTCAAATATCATTGATTGCATGAGTTAACAAATAAATAGAGTTACTGTATGTTTAAGCACCAACATCTACATCATACCTTAATTTATTCTGCAGGCATCATCGAAAGTTTAATCCAAATGATGTGAGAAAAACTCAGATATTGAAGCTTTTCTATTTTTCTGTTGATGCTTTTACAGAAAAAATATTAAATATGAGCAAATTACTTCACATTTTTGAGTCTCAGTTTATTGATATTCAAAATGCCTATGTTCACAAATATCTAACTTCTTTTTAGAATTAAATATGAAACATATGTGACAGTTACTATCATACTGGCTGCCAAATTGTAAGGTGCAAATAAACATCATCCTTTGTTTTTGTTTCAGATGTATAGATTCTTCATATCTCTCTCATCTCTATGAAGAAATGTAATGAAGTAATATAGCACGATATTTTTACCATAGCCTATAGCAGTAGGTCAGTCTTACATACCTGTAAAATTTGGCCTTTACAATACTTTTATTCATATTTTATATTGGTTTCAATTGACTATAAATATAAACATTTAGCATAGAAATCCGTTAGTTTTCTCTAAGGAAAAAACTAATGGGTTGTTCTACTCTCCTGAAGAAAACAAAGTAATGTAGATTGTTAATTCTGGAGCCACTTTAGACTACTGAGTGTCTATGAATGAGGTAGGTAAATTACATAAAATTACATTTCTGTAGACATACTGAGTGCATCCTATGCCTGTCATATGTTTTGCTTTCTGCTTACTTCCATTGCATTTGCTTATTGCTCTTAAAAATGTATTCTGGGAGTTTTGAGGAACTAGAAAAAGTTTAATAAAATAATAATAAATTTGTTAAAATATGTAGAATGCAATTAGTTTCTTGTGGATTATTTTGGTGGTGACTGATATATTATAGTTTTCAAAGACACACCTGACAATTTCATCCTCTACGTGTACTATACTTTTTAATACTTTTAAAGGATACATTTTAAGGGAAAAAGCACCATCTTTCATACTAGTAAATAAATTAATTACAAATGTACCCATCAGTCTTCATTTTTAGCAGTATATAATTCGACTAAATTCAAGCATTCTGTGCAAGAAATAGGGAGCCTTTTGTTTTAAAATGAAGGTGGCCTGCCTGTTACATTTATTTTTTTCTTTATTTCTTCTTTAAAAAAAGGGGGGATACATGTGCAAAATGTGCAGGTGTGTTACATAGGTATATGCATGTCATGGTGGTTTGCTGCACCTATTGACCTGTCCTCTTAAGTTCCCTCCCCTCATCCCACACCCTACCAGGCCCAGGAGTGTGTTGTTCCCCTCTCTGTGTCCATGTGTTCTAAATGTTCAACTCCCACTTATGAGTGAGAACATGTGGTGTTTGGTTTTCTGTTCCTGTGTGTGTTTGCTGAGAATGATGGCCTCCAGCTTCATCCATTTCCTTGCAAAGAACATGATCTCATTCCTTTCTATGGCTGCATAGCATTCCATGGTATATATATATCACATTTTCTTTATCCAGTCTATCATTGATTGGCATTTGGGTTCATTCCATGTCTTTGCTATTGTAAACAGTGCTGCAATAAACATATGGGTGAATGTGTCTTTATCATAGAATAATTTATATTCCTTTGGGTATATACCCAGTAATGGGATTGCTGGGTCAAATGGTATTTCTGGCTGTGGAAATGTCTCTTTTTGAGAAGTGTCTGTCCATATCCTTTGTTCTTACCACTCCTATTCAACATAGTATTGGAAATTCTGGCCGGGGCAATCAGACAAGGGAAAATAATAAAGGGTATTTCTCGTTTTAGATCCTTGAGGAATCGCCATACTGTCTTCCACAATGGTTGAACTAATTTACAGTCCAACCAACAGTGTAAAAGCGTTCCTATTTCTCCATAGCCTCACCAACATCTATTGTTTCCTGACTTGTTAATAATCACCATTCTGATTGCCATGAGATGCTATCTCATTGTGGTTTTGATTTGCATTTCTCTTATGATCAGTGATGCTGAGCATTGTTTCATATGTTTGTTGGCTGGGAAATGTCTTTTTTTGAGAAGTGTCTGTCTGTATCCTTTGTTCTCATCACTCCTATTCAACATAGTGTTGGAAGTTCTGGCCAGGGCAATCAGACAAGAGAAAAAATAAAGGGTATTGATATAAGAAGAAAGGAAGTCAATTTGTCTCTGTTTGCAGATGCCATGATCTTATATTTAGAAAACCCCATTCTCTCAGCCCCAAAACTTCTTGAACTGATAAGCAACTTTAGCAAAGGCTCAGGATACAAAATAAATCAACGTGCAAAAATCACAAGCATTCCTTTACATCGACAATAGGCAAGCAGAGAGTCAAATCATAAATGAACTCCAATTCACAATCACTACAAAGAGAATAAAATACCTAGGAATACAGTTAACAAGGGATGTGAAGGACCTCTTCAAGGAGAACTACAAACCACTGCTCATGGAAAAAAGAGAGGACACAAACAAATGGAAAAACATTCCATCCTTAAGGATAGAAAGAATCAATATTGTAAAAATGACCATACTGCCCAAAGTAATTTATAGATCCAATGTTAGTTCCATCAAACTACCATTGACATTCTTCACAGAAATAAAAAAAAAAAAAACTATTTTAAATCCAAAGAAGACCCTGTATTGACAAAACAGTCCTAAGCAATAAGAACAAAGCTGGAGGCATCACGCTACCTGACTTCGAATTATACTACAAGGCTACAGTTACCAAAACAGCATGGAACTGGTATCAAAACAGACATATAGACCAATGGAGCAGAACAGAGACCTCAGAAATAACACCAAACATCTACAACCATCTGATCTTCAACTATCCTGACAAAAACAAGCAATGGAGAAATGATCTCCTATTCAGTAAATGGTACTGGGAACACTGGCTAGCCATGTGCAGAAAACTGAAACTGTACCCCTTCCTTACACCTTATACAAAAATCAACTTAACATGGATTAAAGACTTAAATGTAAAACCCAAAACCATACAAACTGTAGAAGAAAATCTAAGCCATACCATTCAGTACATAGGCATGAGCAAAGACTTCATGACAAAAATGCCAAAAGCAAATGCAACAAAAGCCAAAATTGACAAATGGAATCTAATTTAACTGAAGAGCTGCTGCACAGCAAAAAAAAACTATCATCAGAGTGAATAGACAACCTACAGAATGGGAGAACAGTTTTGCAATCTACCCATCTGACAAAGCTTTAATATACAGAATCTACAAGGAACTTAAACAAATTTACAAGAAAAATCAAACAACCCCATGAAAAAGTGCCTATTACCTTTCAAATGATTCTTAGGTGGCAGCTTACTCACAAGAAAAGCCATGCCTGCAGCAGGTGTCTCACTATGTGATAAAGCATCATGTCATGAAGATGAAAGATGAAAGCGACTAAGCATTTTGGATAATGACTCAAAAAATCTGAAGAAAATCCGATAATCCCAAAGCATGAATACTTCTGAAAATAGTTTCAAAAATGTATGAAACTGTTGCTTCTGTATAATTTCAACACCTTTTGAAGTGACACAATCAAAGTGCACCATTCTCCCAGATTAAACATATTTTATTGATTTTTATCTTCAATGGAATGAGTGCTATTGAGGTTTCAGTTGTACGAGTTTGAAATACCTGGTTTAAAGTTACATTTTGGCACTGTGAACTTCTCCCAAGTGTACATTGATCAAGTTTTTTCCTTCCTTTTGATTTGCTGTTTTATCAAAGGAGCAGTCTGTTCTTATGGTACTGCCAAAAAAGTAGACTTTCTTTGCATGCAACATTGATAATTAAAAGTTGAGTTTTAGTAAGACAAATTAAATTACACAAAAATTTGAGTAAATAATATCTGACTGTAATAACTGGATGAAGTCTGTAGTATTAGAAGCAAGGAAATGATAGCCATCTGACTTGAGTTCCAGTTCACGTTTGGCTGTGTATCAGTCATGTTTATTCTGAGTAAGTTCCTAAACTCTTCTAAAATGCTACTTTCCCATATGTCAAGTTGAATGATCTGATCATAACTCAACTATACACAAACAACAAAAAGTAACAATGATAATATTGTTCTTAAAGTTTTAAGAATTATAGTTTAAGTTCTTTGCCGTGTCTCCTTTCTCTTTTGTCTAAAACTACTTTAAATTTTAAAAAATGAACTTCTAATCACTGTTTAAATTTAAAGATATTTATTATAACTGAACACATATTTTACATATTTTATTCTAATTTTTCCTTCTAATATTGCTATGGATATTTTCTTTCTTTAATCCTTCCTTCCCTCTTTCCCTCCCTCCTTCTTTCCTTCCCTCCTTCCTTCCCTCCTTCCTTCCTTCCTTCCCTCCCTCCCTCCCTCCCTCCTTCCTTCCTTCCTTCCTTCCTTCCTTCCTTCCTTCCTTCCTTCCTTCCTTNCCCTCCTTCCTTCCTTCCTTCCTTCCTTCCTTCCTTCCTTCCTTCCTTCCTTCCTTGCTTCCGTCCTTCCATCCTTCCCTCTTTCTGCTTTTGAAGTTTTGAGGAGGTATATAAGTTAACATTTTTATGATTTACATATATAAGAGTTTGTAGCCAAACATGGTAGGGTAGTGGTACTGTTGAATCCTATACACAAAAAGAGATCAGTTCCAGGATATGGGTAACTCCAGAGATTACTGCAATGATGCCAACCTGTGGAAAGAAGAAAAGAATCAGTGCATACGGCCGTGTCCTTCACTTCAGACATTAACTGAGGCCTCACAGTGTTGGTCAAGAGATCAGAAGTCATCATTTTAACTCCTCAAATATCACTGTAAGTCCAGCGTGTAAGTAATGTGCCGGGAGATACACTGATAATCAAACAGACGTACTTTCTTCAGTGACAGTGTTCATGGCTTTGCGTATATCTCCATAGCATGAACTGTGTTATAATTGCTATTAATATTCCAAAAATTAGTTTTCTTTGGCAGATCATAAACTCCATACATGCCCATGCTTTTTGTGTCAGTTTACTTTAAGGAAGTGTGCCTCTCACAGTTGCTTGTATATAATATACATTCAAAGAAAATATATGTTTTTAGTTAAAAATCTCTTGGCTCTAATTTATTGAGCATAATGTCATCAAGAGTTGTCTACTTCAGAATCTGTCCTCATTATATTTGCTAGTTCTCTGAATATTTTTAACTTACACCTTATCTTAAGCGAATTTCTAACTAAGTTCTAAATCTGCTCCTTTTTTAACCCTTATTGAAAATTCTATCTCAAATCCATGTAGATGGCTTTGACTGCCAACACACAAGCAAAGCACCCACACCATGAGAAGTGTTCTGATCTGAGATTTTACCTGTCTCAGAGGCTTGGAAGAACCTGAAGCTGTTCACTGACATTCTCCAAGACTACGTGTTTTTTCATTTTTTTCCATCAAAAGGACATACAAGTACTCAGACCCTTGTGAAACAGCTCCTGTTCCTCACCAGAATGAGAGTTTGGAGAAAATGACAAACGACCCATCTCTCCTATTAGTGTTATTTTATCCCATTAAGTAAATCCCTGCTTAAAGAGACTGTTTGTCACAAGGACATAATTTAATCACTTATATATGGTGAGGGGAGAACTAGGAATTACAGCAAGTGCTGAGAACATGAATCAATTTTTTCCCCATCTAGATGTAAATGTACTTCAAGGTATTCCTGTCTTCTCACCTAACTACTGTACTTACTGAAAAACCATTTTCAGTCATTTGTGTCCATTAGCTAAAGCAATTCATTACATTAAACCTTTCACAATTATAAAATAATACTTTTTATATTTATACTGAATTATTCTAAAATAATGCTAAATAATTATTAAGTTCTAATAATGAAATTATGAAATTTAAAAATGTAAAAGAAAACAATTTGATTCATAAATTATCTAAATGTTAATTCAATTTTATTCATGCTTAACAAGTTTGAATTCTTAATGACTGAAATAAATCACTCTTATAACTTAGTGTCTATATTTCTAATTAATTGGATAAATTAAATGGGGAGATATCATTTTGATTTTGGTTGTTAAAGTACCTATGCAGTCTTAAAGGATGTCATGAACCATTCAGCAGCAAATCTTAAGAGAGTGAAAGTAAATGATCTATGGAAAATAGCAGGAAATGTTCATTGCAAGTAACTATTCATAAACTAAGTACATAAACAGATTCAATACAAAGGTTTCAAGAACTAGAGTTAGAATTTCAAGAATAAAGAAGAAAAAAGTATCTAACATGAAGTATAAAATTAATAATGCCCATGTTTAAATATATGAGTCAATTATTGAGTAAACATGGTCTTGCTACTGGTTGTTATCAAGAAACTATGATATTAACTAATGGTCTAGGTTTGCAGCTAGGGATTTATTTATGAAGCCATTCCTATGGTGAAACACCAAGTCTTTTTTTTTTTTTCTTTCTTTCCCCTGAGAATTAAACTTTCAATGTTTCCGTGAGGTGCTATCTTTAAATATTTACATGAATAATATCATAAAATGAATTCTTTTTGCTAAATTTGGATAATGGAATTCCAGTGAAAACAGAAAAGGAAATAACATATTGCCTTAAAAGAAACATCTGTGATAGCTGCATCTCACACACACACACACACACACACACACACACACACGAAATCAATGTAAATTTTAATATAGAAGCCACTTTTCAGGGGAAGCCTTCCTTTCTACTAAGACTAGGTCCTATACTCCTGATATATATTTTCCAAGCATCTTGTACTTGTCCTTTGCAGAATTTATTGCAATTACAATAAATTGTGTAATTATCTCTTTAATGTTTATCTTTCACAGGAAACTATTGGCTAGTTTCCTGTGAAAAGTCAGGGATCAGATTTCTTTCATTCATTGCTCTATTCTGGCACCTAGCCTTGTGCTTATACATAAGCAAACACTCATATATGCAGACTTAAAAGGGCTATGTGACTTACCGAGTGCTACACAGTTAATGATTATCAAGGGTGAAACCTTTCTAATTCTTTTTTATTTTCATTACTACATGATGATAAAACTTATTAAATGAAATCTACAGTTAAAAAAAAGAAAGGTGTGTGTGTGTGTGTGTGTGTCCAGTAAAGAAACTCCCTCCAATTCTCCAAGAGTTCCATCTTTTACAGAGGATGGGGAAGATAAGTTTGTTCAGACCGATTGGTCTATGGCCTCATTGACATATCAATACATTGATTTTTACAATGTAGACGTTTGTCTTTCCTTCCACTGAACTCTCACAAAATCATGCTTACACTGTGAAACAAATAAATAAATGTGACAGCTCTTTAGAGTCAACCAGGTAAACATTCATGAAAAGAAAATCCCAGCACTATGTGAAGAACACAGTGATTGTAATTATCTTAAAGGCAAGTCTCTATAAAGCAAGTTAGAAAGTGATTGCCGGCTGGGCGCGGTGGCTCAAGCCTGTAATCCCAGCACTTTGGGAGGCCGAGACGGGCGGATCACGAGGTCAGGAGATCGAGACCATCCTGGCTAACACGGTGAAACCCTGTCCCTACTAAAAAATACAAAAAACTAGCCGGGCGAGGTGGCGGGCGCCTGTAGTCCCAGCTCCTCGGGAGGCTGAGGCAGGAGAATGGCGTAAACCCAGGAGGCGGAGGTTGCAGTGAGCTGAGATCCGGCCACTGCACTCCAGCCTGGGTGACAGAGCGAGACTCCGTCTCAAAAAAAAAAAGGTGGGCTTGCCTCTATTTAGTCATGTAAAAAAGTATATAGGTAAAGTTATATAGATGTAAAGTTAAGCAGATTTTTTTCGGGAACTGAATGCCAAGTTCTTTATAAAATGTACTAAATCATAAATTGAAATAGTAATAATACTAGTATTGATATGGCAGAATTTTTTCAAAATGTAGATACTGCCACCAAAGACATCAGGGCCATCATGATGAGAAATATGGGAAAGGCTACAAATATTCATTAGTTTAAAAACAGCCTTTTGAAATTCAGGCTTACATTCCAAAAACTGCCATTCCAACATATTTTTATTAAAAAGAAAACTACATATGAGACAATATAGATAGCAAATATAATTTTTTACAAATACATTTTTTACGGCATATATAATTATAATGTGCAACCAATAGCAGCAATTTTAGAAATAAATAAACTGTGAATAAAATGGCTAGGCAACTTGCACAATGTCACACAGTCAATAATTATCAAGGGTGAAACCATCCTAACGCTGTTTCATTTTCCCGTTATTATATGATGAAAGACTTTTCAAACGAACTTTCTAGAGTAAAAAAAAAAAGAAAGAAAGAAACATTAATACTACAGGGAAACCTATACATACTTGAAACCATATTCATTTACTTAATGCACTCAAACCATAAAAATTCCATGCCCACTGTGGTGCTGTTCGCTGTGTGACCTTGGACCAAACCAGTTCTCCCCCAATTCTCATTTGTAGATTTCAGAAATAATTGTGCCACGTGGTGGGAATGCAACCTCCTGAGATCAAGAGGGACTGACTTAAACAGCCTGGGCTTTGTTCCAGTCCCACCTAGAAAGAGGATACCATTCAATGCTATATAGCCCAGTGATTCCTGTTATTCTCAGGGTATAAAATCCTAGAGCAGACTGCTTTCGGGAATCCCTCAGCTGCAGTGCAAGGGAGGAATACACACAGATGAGACTCCATATTCCCTATGCAGCTTACCTGAGCCCTGAAGGACCAACTTGTGCTGAATCCCAGATTTCTGTTGTCCTTTATTGCCTATCTGTGAGTAATACACCCACTTCGTGTAACTTGCTGTGTGTATGAGTGTTCTGTCTCACTGGACTCGGGCAAGTAGTCATAGTCGACCAGCTTTGTACCTACCATGTCCCAGATCTTCCGGATATAGACAGAAATCTCTGGTCTTATCAGAGCTTATAGTTTAGTATTCCAAATAAAGTTGCCTTTGCTCTGAGAGATTACCTGAATCAGTTTTAAACAGCAAACACCTTTAGAATTATAACCTAGAAGGCACAATTGAATTTTAACAAATTAGACATGTTTCTTCGTGGTAAATACATTTCCAATCACATTTCTTGCCTTAGGTAATAACATGCAGAAACCCAGTATTTGATATTTAGGATATTCTATTTGCTATTTTCTATTAAATGACAAATGCCTTCACAATTATCTTTGCAGAAATGTCTTATGAAATAGATATTTGTCAGGAACAATTTTCATTTCTATTACTCTCATTTTTTGTTCTGATCCTTTTTCTGAATAGATATAAAGGTTGGGTATAACTTATCTGAAGTGTCTGAGAACAAAAGTGTTTCTGTTTAAGATTTTTTTTTTTGATTTTGTAATATTTGCATGTACATAATGATATATTTTGGGGCCAGAACCCAAAGCTAAGCATGAGATGTATGTTTCATATGTAGCTTTTACACATGGCCTGAAGATAATTTAATATAATGTTTCAAATAATATTGTACATGAAACAATTTTGACTGGGTTTTGACTATGAGTCATCACGGGACATCAGGTCCACTTATGAAGTCATTTTGATGCTCTAAAAGTTTTGAATTTTGGAGAATTTTTGGACTTCAGATATTTGGATTAGGGACACTCAACTAACATTATTGTGTATTTTACAACTACAACTCATTATTTTACCTTTCTTTGGGAATAAACTTTTAATGAATACTACTTTTTCTTTATAATTTGAAATATAGACTATCAATATATTATTTGATGAAGATCAACAAAAATTTCACAGCATACATTTTTCTTACAGTAACTATTATATATTCAGGATTACTATATAAATATATTTACTTATAATAGGTTTTGCCCAGTTTTGGAATTCAAAACACTGATATATTCTGAAGTCACAAATTAAAATAGTATCCACAAAATACCCACTCTACCAGGAAAAATAATTGCCTCCTGGCTGAAAATAACTTGGTATTAATGTGTTACGAAATTGTATTATACTCACCAGTGCAAGCTGACCCAATCTTTTCAAACTACATTCACTAGGCACAAGGTCATTTATAATGCTCTCCATTAAGTATCGAAAGGGCAGTTTTTTGATGTTCTCCCACATGTTTTAGTCTTTCTGACATAACTGACCCTTTGGAAGACAACTCTTTCCATCTACATGTGAAAAGTACTGAATGTATCCTTTAGCTATTTAAATTGCTTTTAGCAGGTCAGGTCACCTCATTTAATAGTTTCACATTACTTTATTCGGTTTGCAACTCTTAGAAACAAAAATGTTTCACTCCAATTCTTCTTTTCAATGGAAGTTAATATTGTATGGTTAGAAAAATGATTTTCTGGCAGGTGTTTCCCTTTCTCATACTCTTCACTGTCCCAAATGCTAGTTTTTAAATTAAATCTTGGATAAAACTGTAGAAATACAGGTTTTAAAGATGGCTAATGGCCAAACTCTTGTGTTTTTCCTACGTATTTTGATATTTCACAGGGATGTTTTCATATTAAATTAGTGTTATTCAGTTAGCAAAATATATAGAACAATGATCATGGCCAGATTGCGTTGAATAACTTCTAAAATTTGACAACATGAGTTGACATCCACGATGCAGACATTGCTTCCTGAGCGTTTCCCTCTCTACACACTTAGGGACTTTTGAGATAAATGTCTACCACTATATGCTTTAAAATACTGTTACATTTCATCAGGGATTCCTTTGGGAAGTACCTCAGACCTGATGTAAATACAGACCTCTAGAGGAACCGGCTTACCTGTATTAAATAACATTTTCTGAAATCTCTGACTTCAGGGAGTATTTGGATCTTGCCTCAAGCACTCTGTTTACCTTCTACTTCCTGTTTTCATTACCAACTTGCCTTTTGTCTGCCAGTCACAAGCCTATAGGGGGAGAAGATTCTGCTTTTAAAATTTTACTTTCCATTTTATTAAGAAAACAGTGAAGAGTGATGTAACAAAAATAATAAAGCAATAAATAATCTTTCATAATTTTATGTAAATTGGATGTGATATTCAAAGTTTCTCAAATTTGAACAATTCTTTTATTTCCTTTTGTAATACAAAATTTATCTGGTTTATATTAAAGAGGATTTTTAACAAATGTCTACCAAATGTGTCTTTTAAAATTCATATTATATTATTAAAGACAATTTTTTAGAGCAGTTTTAGATTGACAGGAAAATTTAGGTTGGTTGGAGATTTCCCAAATACCCCTGCTCACACACATAGACACTTTTCTCTATTATCAACCTCTGATACCAGAGTGGTATATTTGATACACTTGATGAACCTACTTTGACACATCGTAATTACCCAAAGTCCATAGTTTACATTAGGATTCCCTCTTGTGTTTGTAGTCGCGCATTTGGAAATGTAAAATAATTTACATTCCACACTATAGTATCATACAATGTAGTTTCACCGACCTAAAAATCATTGGTGCTCCACCTCTTTACTCTATTCTCTCCTTGTATTTTCTATTTGGCAACCACTGATGTTTTCCCTGTCACATGTCTTTAAAAATTATCTTTAGATAATTTCAACGCAAGCTGTAACTAAGAAATCCGTAGAACACAAATTGTATGACAGCAGTGCTGGTTGACACTTTTGTGCTATTTTTATTGCTTTATAAATAGTTTCTAAAATTCCATGAGTATATGTGCAAAACAGTACCAAATATGTCCAGAAAAAAGACAAAGTATAGTGCCATAATCTGTGAATACTTTAAAGAAGATGGCATTTGCATAAATGTGCATGGAATTGAAGGTAGTCTAATGCAAAGGACAACACATAAGGTCGGTGGCTGGAGAAATGGTCTGTGTGAGACTAGGATTCTTAGTGAAGCTGGAAGAAAAGAGGATATCAGATAAGCTCCAGGAATAGGAGATTTGTACTGTTGAAGAAAAAGTATATATTTACGACACTTGTTAGAGAAGCATAAGGCAGACTTTGTTCAAGGGGGTTCCTACAATGGGGTTTCACAGTAGGGAAGAGAGAATTGGCTCAACTGTGAATACAGCATGAACAAGTGGAAATGTATAGCCAAGGAACAGAGTGGGAGTGGGGTGGATGGAAAGTTACTAAGAGGAGACAACTGGAATAAGGGAGGAGTCTAGCTAAATTAACCTACCAGGAATTTTGCAGAAGGAAAGCCAGGGTGATTAGACCTCATCTGGGGAAAAATGGAGGATGAGGAACATGATCTATATTGAGGGTGATCCGATATCAAGGGTGGGTAATGATTTGGGGTAAAATAACTCAGCAAGACACTTGCTGAAGCTGAACAATACAAAGATAAATCTGGAAACTCAAAAGTCAAAGCCTAGTACAGAATAGAGTTTAATGGAGCCTGAGTAGAATTTGGTCAAGAAGAGAGTTTCTATCAGTATTGAGAAAGAATAACAAGAAAGAATTTACTCCTTCAAAATTTAATGGCCTGTCATATACTCAGTCACCATATATATACACACACACACACACACAACACACATATACATATATACACATGCACATATATCCTTAGCATTAGATTCTTTTGAACTAACATAGCTCCTTTGCACATCTAAAAATGTTTTGTCTTTTTTTACATATAATCAGCTTTTCTTTTAAAATACCTTTTTGAAATGTTATTATTTATGAATACAAGACCCTCTAAAGCTTCCAAAATAAAAGCTGTTTCTGAAAATGGTTTGGGATAGATCTTGGGATGCCGTCCTATGTAAAAGAGAACTGTGACACAGATGTGTGAAGAACTAAGGTGAAATCTTCAGCCAGAAACAAACTATCCCCACTCCCAGGGTTACAGCCTTTAGGTAGATACTAAGTATCAAATGTCATATTTTAAACTGTCTGACTTTCTGGTCTTTTTTTTTTCTCTGTAGTAATCAACTTATTAGTTTTATAAATAATTTTCAAGAGGCCTAGAATGTATAAACTGAGAAATATCCTTTTGTTTCTTCAGCTTTTTATTTTCAACAGATTTATAAGAGAGGTGCAAAAATAGTGCAGAGAGTTCCGATATACCCTTCACAGAACTTTCCGTGATGTAAATATGTTACATAATGTTGAATTAAAAACAAATCTAGACTTGGATCAAGAGAGACTTTATTTGCAAAGGCTACTGCAATATAAAGAATGCTCTGAATAGAAGATCTCCATGTTGCTCAAGAGTTAGGCAAAAGGGTTTTTCTTTTGTAGAGAGGAGTAACTAAGGGTAAAAGAAAACAGGTATGGGGAGGTGAATTGAAAGGGTGCCATGACTGGAGAGTACATTAGCAAATGTTTTGTGCTCAAGCCAGTCTATTCTCCAGGAGTGGCCCTTACAGAGGGGCCCTATGCTGGCTCAGCCTGAGAGTAGAACAATGTTCAGCAGTCTTGGGGAAAGAGAAAATCTTTAATAAAGTTTGGTTAACAGACACTTTGTTCTAATTGGTCAGCAAAAACAAAACAATTTAGTTAATAATCTGAGGCTGCGAATGAGATTTTGGAGGCTCTGTGTCTGGCCTTGTCATAGGTAAACAAAGGGGTCATCTGTGAATGTTACCTAAGTCTTACCAGGAAGGGTGTCATTTTCCAGAAAATGAAAGTGGTGGTGCAATTCTTTTATCCATAGCTGTTTTCCAGAATTACAGGGCTCATGTAAATTTCAACATTGTCAGTAACTATAGTATAACAGAAAAAAAAAATAAGGTAAATCAATAAAAAAGAGATATTAGCATAAAAATTTAAACGTAAGTTTTAAACACATGACACAGCTAGGCACCTAGTCATGATTTAACCATTATTTTATTTGAATAAGAGTTAAGAAAATAGTAACATGAAAATATAACATGACATAACAATATTCTTATTTTATGTAGATACTGAGTCAAATTCTAAAACCAGCATTTTGCTAGACAATGGTAATAAAGGTATTAAAACTTCTTTCCTCATTGGCCTGATGGACTACTTTTATCCTAAATGGTAGATTGTGTTTTGACTTATATTTAGAATGTGTATTTAATTGAGTACTCAGCATTCTATTAGAGATGAAAATATTTTTTATTGATTTGCACGCACCATGGCATTTTTCATTCCACAAATGGTAAATGACATAAAGTTCAATTAAAAGTAAACATTTAATATATCATCACTTTACCCTCCAGCTTCCTTTCCTTAACATGGAAACTTCCCTGAATTTATATAATTGGAACTTCTTAATGTTGCCATGCAAGTGGCACTTAATTAAGGGCAAAAAGGTATGCCCGTTATTTCAATGAAGGAAAATAATCTTACTAGAACTCTGTGTCCTCTGAAAGTAATTGGCAAAAATAAAGATACGATTGACAATTATTAGGAAAGTTGGCATTACACAGAAGAAAAATAATAAATATATTGTGTCTAAAATCTTGGCAGGGCGTGATGACTCGCTCCTGTAATCCCAGCATTTTGGGAGGCTGAGGCGGGCAGATTGCTTAAACTCAGGAGTTTGAGACAAGCCTGGGCCAACATGGTGAAACCCCATCTCTACCAAAAAATACAAAAATTAGGCAGGCGTGGTGGCAGGCACCTGTAGTTCCAGCTATTCAGGAGGCTGAGGCAGGAGAATTGCTTGAACCCGGGAGGTGGAGGCTGCAGGGAGCAAAGATCGTGTCTCTGCACTCCAGTCTGGGTGCAAGAGTAAGACTCCATCTCAAAAACGAACAAACAAACAAGTGAAAAACTTAATTATACATTGGTTTATCTTATCAAGTATGTAATTTGGACTGTAAAGATTAACAGAAAAACAAAAATGTTTATTTAATTTATATTCATTTTCCCCAAAACAAATATAATTAAAATATATGGAGACTTTTTCTCCTTGTTTAAATCAATGAATAAGTTTTATACAACTTGCTAAAAATAATTTTCAGTTGGGTGTGGTGGCCCGTGCCTGTAATCCTAGCACTTTGAGAGGCTGAGGTGGGTGGATCACTTGAAGTCAGGAGGTCAAAACCAGCCCAAGCAACATGGTGAAATCCCATCTCTACTAAAAATACAAAAATTAGCCAGATGTGGTGGTATGTACCTGTAGTCCCAGCTACTTGGGGACGCTGAGGCAGGAGAATCGCTTGAAACTGGGAGGCAGAGATTGCAGTAAGTGGAGATCATGCCACTGCACTCCAGACTGGGCGACAGAGTGGGACTCCATCTCAAAATAAATCAAGTAAAATAAAATAAAAGTAATTTTGAGCTTGAGGTTTCATCACTTCAATTCCAATGATACGTTACAGATGGGAATTTTTTAGCATTTTCAAATATGAAAGTAATAAAAAAATTGAGGGAGAAGCACAGAAATGTCAGAGTTTCTGTTATTCTTAGGTTATTCAGAGAACTTTAATTAAAAGGGAGTTGAATGACTTGATTATGCCTTCTTGTGGGCTAAGATCAAGGTAGATCTCAGCTTTGTGGGACTTGAAGGTTATTTAATTACAGCAGCCCTCTTTAAGAAATAATCCAAAATTAGTTACAAAAGTAAACATTTATTTGGATAGAAGGGAAAAAAAACCCACTACCAATTATAAATTTAAATAAGCTGGAAATGATACTGCCCAGGTTCATTCAGGTTTGTTTTGTCCACACCCACAGTAAATCAATCACTGTGACAACACATTCTGCAAGATGGAAAAGATTTATTCATTAGGGAGCCAAGCGAGGAGGCAGGAAAATAGCTCTTAAATTTGCCTCCCAGAAGATAAGGATTAGGGACAAGGTTATTGGTAGTGGAGAAAAAATGAAGTAATCGGTGATCTACACAAGTGTAGTTGGGGCTCATGGCTTTTCCTAGGGCGTATGTTCAGAAAATGGAGCCAGTAGCATGATCTGAGGGTCGTGTTTTGGGCCCTCTGATGTCAAAAAGCCACCTAGTGGGCATTTGCTCAGTCTCAGTTGAAGGGTCCGTATTTGCAACTGGTTTGAACTGGACAGGAGCTGCCTGAAGTTCCTGAAAAATAACTGAAGCAGCTGTTACCATGGTGACTCATAAATGTTATCTATAATGTAGCCAGTGAAGGAAGGTTAAATTACAGCGTTCAGTAGCATGGCCTTCAGCTTTATGGGGGGAAAAAAAAAGCAAAAAGCAAGGGACCAAAAGCAAACAGGGCAGTTTGTTTGACAGACGTAATTGGATTAACCCCTCAGTTTCAGAAATACCACACCTGTTAAAATCCAGGAAAGTAACATTCTATATAGTTTCGAATTTTATAAATAGATTTTTATATAAATATAATATATAACATATCCGTAGCTTTCTGATCCATTGCTATAATAATTTTTCTGCTTTCTAGCCATATGCTTACTCCTTGTTCACTCATTTGAAATAAAAATCTTATGGTATATTCTTGAGAGAGAGAAAAATACTTCAGTCTTTCTCGTAGTGTGGTTTATCAAAATTTATTTTTGTATTTAATTGGTAGTTTCAAAAGTATCTTCTGGTTTCATAACATGTAATTAATTGTTAGTGCTCTGCAAATTGGTAAGACTACTATTGGTTTTGTGGAAAACATTTACAAAGTTTCTTTTATATCATCTCCTGGTTCAAGAAACAGCACTGTGCAAAGGCCATGAGACAAAGGTTCACTTTGGTCAAGAAGAGAAAAGGAGTGAGTGTGCCTGGAATATTGAGGGCAAGAGTATTGTGTCGTGGGCCATGAGATTGCAGATGTAGGAGGTCACGTGGGCCCTGCATGCTACCATAGAGTGCTTGTCTCTTACCTGAGCAATGTAAAACTGGTACAAGATTTTTGAGCCAAGTACACTAATACAATTTGTGTGTGTGTATTTTTAGTAGAGACAGGGTTTCACCATGTTGGTCAGGCTGGTCTCAAATTTCTGACCTCAGGTGATCCTCCCACCTTGACCTCCCAAAGTGCTGGGATTACAGGTGTGAACCGCCATGCCCAACTGGGTACACTGATACAATTTAACCTAACAAGAATTTCAGTATTTCTGGCTGCTGTGTTAAAAGGGTCTGAAAAGGGCATGAGTAGACTAGGGAGTCTAAAGGTAAGAAGAAACAAATAATTGCAGCAACAAAAAAGTATTATAAACATTTGAATTAGTTATTTAGGGAACAAAAAGCAGGGATTATCTTAAACACAACAACAAATATGTTTTTACTCACTGAAACTTGTAGCTGTTACTAATTTGATACCTGGATCATCCTACACCTTATGGTGACAATGGAAAACACAACACGGTTTCAATATCTTTATAGAAATTTAGAGCCAATTTACCAAAAATTAAAAGTTGGATGATTCTTAAAAGAAAATACTCAGCTTGATACAGTAAAATTAATATCTGATATTTGAATAAAGAAAGAAATGGTAAATTATTTGCTACAAACTCTAAGGATTTAAAATATTGAAATAAAAATTATCTTCATATTAATTAACATATGTTTATTTTAAAATTGCTCATGTTGCTGAAGTTATTTGTCTGCTCTTACCTATAGATCATGAGACCCTGAGATACAGGACCAAGTTCATCTCATTCCCTCATTCTCAGCTTTCAGTATATCTTCTATTGGCATACAGAAAATGTCTAGTAGATATTTCAAATAAAGAAGGGAGGAATGATTCAGTAATTCAGTCAATCAGAAAGCAAACACCTATTCCAAAATGAAGGTAATAGATCCAATGTGAAGTTGACTAGCATAAACCAAAAATTGACATATTTCCCAAATTTTTCACCCTTGAACCCAGCTGTGGTATCTATAGAGGTATAGGACTGCTAGAGCAGAAAGGATAATCTAGAAAGAATAATCTCCTTTCTAAGCAGAAAGGAGGCCCACTTAACAATCAAGACTACCAAGTATATTCTAAAAAGTTCCTCAAGCAAGTGCTTGATAATAAAATGGTTCCAGTAAGCTGAGATAGTTCATTTAATAATAACCGTGATCCCTTGATCATCCTACACCTTATGGTGACAATGGAAAACATCTGTAGATTTACAGATGTTGCATTAACAAAGTATTCCACTGGGAAGCAAAAAAGAAAGGCAAAATAAGTGTCTATCCCTATTCCTGAGTGATTTTAGGTAATAAAAATTTTAAGCGTTGGCTCTAGATTTAGATTGTACTCTACATGAATCCTGTCCTTGCCACTGACAAACAACTTACTAATTGGTTTAAGTATTTTAGAAGAAATAAAATCAATCAGAGAAATATTTTCTTAGATATAGTAGGCTTCTGAAGAATTAGGAATATTCTCAGTGAATATTTTTGTATTCCTCTTTTATTAGTCATCCTTGAAATGAAAAATTTTGAAGAAAACTCGTTCAGAAAACAACAGACCATATAGGAAACTTTTCTCCAAAAAACCCTTAATAGGCTTTCTACTCAGTTTTTGTTTGCATAAATAAGTGCATAACAATTAAACATATAATCTTTTTTATCATCAATGCAATATTGCTTATCTGGTTATTCAAAGAGCCTTCCTAATTTTACAGCAGGTATGTACTAAATGAATGCTTATGAGTCAGATCTATTTATCATCACAAGGGCAGCTTTTATCACAGTAGTTTTGATGATGCATTTTTGCAGGATGACATTACAATGGTGTCCCACTAATGATTTATTAGAATGCTACATCATGGTATTGATAGAGAATAGAAATAAACCAAAGAATGACTTGGTCATTAATAATATTAAAACTATACATTATGTATGGAGCTTGTCCTCATTTTTAGAAATGGAAGCATCCATTTATGCCACCTGTTTAAATAATGTGTCATCCATGGAAAATAAGTTAAATCATGTTTAAGAAAACCAGCCACACTTAATGCTTTACTTTCCATGAATATATAGTATATAGCAATATAAATTAAACAGGATAAAAACTGTATGTAATTCTTCACCTACATCGAGTGATGATAGTATAAAAGGAGACAGATAATATACTATTATTAAAATAATTACTGATGTTCTGTATCTATGAACGCTGAAGTCCTTTATATTAAAGGAATAATTTGCAGAGAAGTTGTGATTTTCCAGGAAAAACACATGGCATTGTATTTAGATTATTTTTTGCAATTTGGAAATGGTTTCTTTCTGTAGTAAATTACTCAGAAAGTAATGAAGCATCTGCTTATTGGATAACATAAATTTTTAGTCTGTTAAAGTAAAAATTAGAATCCAATATGACAAATAGAAATGTTGCTTTAGATATAATGTCCTTTCCTTGCAAAGTATTTTTAACCAAAGATAAAATTCTCATAATTACAATCCTGAAGTCTACATGAAAATCTTCTTGTAGCCTAATAGATGGACTTACCAAATCATTTTGCCTTTTGTTAATGGAAATTTGGGCTTGTGGCTAATTTGAGGCCAGTAAAATTTAATTAGAAATGATATGTGTGGCCGGGCGCGGTGGCTCAAGCCTGTAATCCCAGCACTTTGGGAGGCCGAGACGGGTGGATCACGAGGTCAGGAGATCGAGACCATCCTGGCTAATACGGTGAAACCCCGTCTCTACTAAAAATACAAAAAACTAGCCGGGCGAGGTGGCGGGCGCCTGTAGTCCCAGCTACTCGGGAGGCTGAGGCAGGAGAATGGCATAAACCCGGGAGGCGGAGGTTGCAGTGAGCTGAGATCCGGCCACTGCACTCCAGTCTGGGCGACAGAGCGAGACTCCATCTCAAAAAAAAAAAAAAAAAAAAAAAAAGAAATGATATGTGTAACTTTCATGACATGTACACATTAAAGGAAAACCACTTGGATAAATGTGGGAAAAATTAACAGACATTTCACGAAGACAGTACTTATTCGTATATACATTTTTAAAATGTTATTCTGAAAAACTAAATTTTCTTTGTATATTTCTTGCATACATTGTAAATATACATATTTATGCTATTATCGCAATTGTATGCCTTTTTTTTTTACCATGTTTTCTAATCACTTTCTGCCAAAACCGAGGAAATGGATTGATTATTTTTAATATCACGTATCCAAAAAACTATTATTTCTCATTATTCTAGTAATTCCGTTTTAGATTTTACTTTGGATTTTCTATGAACAAAATTACATCATTAGAAATTAACACTATTTTTTCGTCTTATATCTTTTCTAAAAAATTAACCTAGTAAACCTGCATGATCTCCTTATATCTTTTATTTTTTGACTTACTTCAGCACAGGCTAGAATATTCATTTAGAAACTGGGATGCTGGAAATAGATCTTATTAAAAAAATTCATTTGTAGCTTTTTTTTTTTTTTGAGATGAAGTTTCGCTCTTGTCATCCAGGTTGTAGTACAGTGACGTGATCTTGGATCACTGTACTTCCACTTCCTGGGTTCAAGCGATTCTCCTGCCTCAGACTCCCGAGTAGCTGGGATTACAGGCACCTGCCACCACGCCCAGCTAATTTTTTTTGCATTTTTGGTAGAGACGGGGTTTTGCCATGTTGGCCAGGCTGGTCTCGAACTCCTGACCTTGTGATCCACCCGCCTCAGTCTCCCAACATTTACAGCTTTTGGGGATCAGCAAGTGATGCCCCAAAGAGTGGAAATTTAACATACTTAGAGAGGCCTTATAAGCTCCTCAGAATTAAGGTCCCTCTACCCTTGTCTTGTTCTCTTCTTTCCCAAGCAGTGAGATGGTGCTAGGACATCCTCCCTAAGGATCTTGTGAAATAACAAGGAACATCAATGACTAGAGAAGAGAAGAGATTAGGAATCATCATCACACTCAGATAGAATTTTCATCTATTCTTCCAAGAACAGTTCCAAAAAATAACCTCAGAAACATTATCTTCACAACAGGACAACCATTGTTCCTGTGAACCATTGCCTGGAACCATTTATTCCTTTATTTTTCTGGCCCTTGTGAAGAAAGCATTTAAGCTTTAATCACCTGATCCATCTTTGAGTTCATATTTTGAATGATTCTTACGGACACGTGTGCATGTATTAGTAATAACTTTGTTGTGTTTTTCCCTTGTTAATCTTTCTTGTTATAGGGGTGTAGGCTGTAACCTTTTACAATAGGGAGAGAAGGGATCACACCCTCTCAACCCCCATAGTTCTGGAAACAAAAGTGGAATGACTGAGACACCTGACTTGCTTCCAAGCCTACAGTTGAGGACCTAGGGCAACTGACAAAAAGCTGACAAAGAATTTTTACCAAGGTTAGTTCTCCTGGATCTCTACCTGGAGTACCTGATGGAGAATGGAAGGTAAACATTTCTCTTTATCCCTTTCTCCCTAAATTCAGGTTGGCAGGAGAAAATCATTTGTTTAGGTTGTGACTCTTGTGTAAGTTTGGTTTGGAAGACCTATTTATAATTATCTTTCTCCTTTTCATGGGCAGCTATTTCTTTTTTCTTTTTCTTTTTGTTTGGTAGGAAGAACAGACTCTCACTCTGTCGCCCAGGCTGGAGTGCAGTGGTGCAATCTGGGCTCACTGCAAGCTCCGCCTCCCGGGTTCACGCCATTCGCCTGCCTCAGCCTCCCGAGTAGCTGGGACTACAGGGGCTCGCCACCAGACCCGGCTAATTTTTGTATTTTTTTTTTTTTTAGTAGAGACAGAGTTTCACCGTGTTGGCCAGGATGATCTTGATCTCCTGATCTAGTGATCTGCCCGCCTCGGCCTCCCAAAGTGCTGGGATTACAGGCGTGAGCCACCGTGCCCAGCCATGGGCAGCTATTTCTTTCCTGTTTGTCTTGTTTTATGTCCTGAGAACTTAGCTTGGCCTGCCGCCTGCCGGGGTCATGCAGGTTGTTGGGTCATGCAGATGGTCAACTGAAAGAGTTTGAGACCCACATAAAAAACGAACATATCAGCTTGCCAGCTCTCAAAACATTGTCTAAATATTTCTCTTTTTTAACTTTCATTTTAAGTTTGGGGTAAAAGTGCAGGTTTGTTACATAAGTAAACTTGTGTCATGGGAGTTTCTTGTACTGATTATTTCTTCATTCAAGTATTAAGCCTAGTACCCATTTAGTTATTTTTCCTGATTTCCTCCTTCCACCCTCCACTGTGTGTTGTTGTTCCTTTGTATGTGTCCATGTATTCTCATCCTTTAGCTCCTATTTATAAGTTAGAACATGTAGTATTTGGTTTTCTGCTCCTGTGTCAGTTTGCTAAGGATAATGGTCTTAGCTCCATCCATGTGCCTGCAAAAAACATGATCTCATTCTTTTTCATGGCTGCATAGTATTCTACAGTGTATATGTACCACATTTTCTTTATCCAATCTATCATTGATGGTCATTTAAGTCGATTCCATGTCTTTGCTCTTGTGAATAGTACTTCAATGAATATACACGTGCATGTGTCTTTGGAACAGAATGATTTATATTCCTTTGGGTATATCGCCAGTAATAAGATTGCTGGTCAAATGGTATTTCTGTCTTTAGGTCTTTGAGGAATTGCCCATTGTCTTCCACAATGGTTGTACTAATTTACACTCTAACCACAGTGGATAAGTGTTCCTTTTCCTCTTTTCTTTTCTTACTTGTCTTTTGGAGTGGCTCTGGACCTTGTGAGGGCTGCTTCTTTGTCCCTCTTTGGAGATGGCTTGTGCTTCCTTGGTTAAGTCACCAAAGGTGTATTGGTTTTGGTTATTAATTTCACTTGGTAGATTTCTTTAGTTTTTTCTTTTTTATAACAACAACACAAAAAGCCAAACATCAGAAATATTTTTTCTTTATCCTAGCTGAAATTTGATGAAAAAAGATTTTTAAAATATATATATATATTTTTAATGAGCTCTGTGGTCAATAGTTAGCTAAATTGAAAACTATTTGATATCTCAAATATATATAAATATAAATTAAATATATATATATATATATAATGTCTTTGTGATTTTTCTCTTTTGAATCCTATTTGAATCCTATTTCCCCCATAGGAATTTTTTTCAGGTGACTGAAACCCTTTATTAAAAATTATATGTTTTGTTCTCCGAAGGTATGCTTTCTTTCTTGTTAGCTTTTGCTGAGAAAAATTTCAAATTTCATTGACCTTTTGGGGAAGCTTATGGTCTTCCCAAACTGGCTCCTCTAGGAAGTCCTTTCTTCCATTTACTTCTTTTTCTTTTATTTTCAATCTTTATCCAGTTTTATTAATCATTGATACGTTCCCCTTCAAGTCCATACTTCTTCCATTTGGCAGTCAGTGGACAAAAAATTACTAAAAGAAAGCATCAGAGTTCTGGCTGTCACATAAAGAGAACTAAGAGAGAGACTTCTAGTCACTGAGACCCCTTGAACCACGCAGCCAAGGCACTACAGACACCCCGTGTCCAGAATTGGTTCCTTCCAGTGGGTTCTTAGTCTCGCTGACTTCAAGAATGAAGCTGCAGACACTCACGGTGAGTATTAGAGTTCTTAAAGATTCCAGAGTTTGTTCCTTCAGGTGTTCAGATGTGTCCAAAGTTTCTTCCTTCCGTTGGGTTCGTGGTCTCACTGACTTCAGGAATGAAGCTGCAGACCTTCACAGTGAGTGTTACAGCTCTTAAATATGGTATGTCCAGAGTTTGTTCCTTCAGATGTTCAGACCTGTCTGAAATTTCTTCCTTCCGGTGGGTTTGTGGTCTTGCTGACTTCAGGAGTGAAGCCGCAGACCCTCGTGGTGAGTGATACACCTGGTAAAGGTAGTGCAGACCCAAACACTGAGCAGCAGCAAGATTTATTGTGAAGAGCTAAAGAACAAAGCTTACAAAGGGTGGAAGGGGACCCCAACAGGTTGCGGCTGCTGGCTCCAGTGGCCAGCTTTAATTCCCTTATTTGGCCCCACCCACATCTGGCTGATTGGTCCATTTTACAGAGCACTGATTGGTGTGTTTACAAACCTTTAGCTAGACACAGATTGCTGATTGGTGCATTTTTACAGAGTGCTGATTGGTGCATTTACAATCCTCTAGCTGGACAAAAAATTCTCGAAGTCCTCACTCTATCCAGGAAGTCCAGCTGGCTTCACCTCTCACCCCCACTTTGGGATCATCTGTCTTTCTTATGGAACCCCAAAGTCATGGGTGGGTTCTACTTAGGTCTGAAGTTCTGCTTTCTTTTACATTACATTCCCCAATCTCTCCAGCTTTTGGCAGGTACCAAGAATTATTTTCAACTGTAGGAAAGCAATTGACCTTTGTGTATGTACTAACTAATCGGTTATTGGCAAGGGTGCAATGTTAAAGGGAATTAATAGTTGCTGCAATGAATGGCTATTACTACAGGAAACAAACACTCGTTTTCTATCCTCCTCATTTGTTTGCAAGTTTAAATAAGAAAATCTTGAGATTTCTGACCAGTCAAATAGAAACTGATGGTAAATGGCAACTTGGAATAAGTAAAATTGTTGGCTAGGTTTGTCTGTGAGGATCTGGGAGCTGGGGCCACGATGTGATCATGAGTGTAGTTTGGACACATGGAGACTGTGAGAGCACTCACCACTGAGGAATACAACTTCTGGGGGAGATGAGCTAATCACAGAGTGAGCCAGGCGGTGCTGGGTCATCCAGTAGCCTCAGGGAATGTCCTTGCAGAGAGGTGCCCTATGAGAGCATTAAACAGCTCAACCCCATGGTGTTTCCCTCTCTGCCTTTTGCCTTGGTTCTAAGGTACCTAAGATTCAGTGTAGGAATGGGATCTTTGATTTCTGGAGATCCAAGTGCTCTGGCTTCTGGCTGTGTCTGCCTTTTAGATGTGTCAGTGTTGGTCCGAGGAAGCTGCAAATGTTTTTTTCGTCCTATTAGATAGCAGGCTCCACCCTGAACTCAGTGGTCCAGTTGGAAAAGGCAGACGAAATTGCAAGCTATCTGTTAATATTAGACCAAAATTGGTCTCCTTATAAAATTAAGTGGTGAATTCCTGTTTGTTTCTTTGGCATTCATTTTTAACCTTTCTTTGTTTTATGTCTAATTGACATACCTAATTGCTTGAGAAAGCTTAAATTTTCTGTCTGGGTTTTAGATGTAAATATGCTATTTTTTTTTTTCTCTAAAACTTAATAAGGGCTTAGCCATGTGGGACAGATAATGTTTATTTGTTGCATTTACAGTGGCACCATTTTTATCTAACTGCGCTTTTAAACTAGTGAGTTTTATCTGCCTTATGGAAAAAGTATAAGTTGAAAGCTACAAAATATTTGTCCATATTTTTATGTATGTTGTCTATATATCATCAAATCAACTTAAAAATAAATGAACTCTCATAAATTAATAAATCCAGATTCTTTTAAAGTTTACATGACTTTAGTAATTTTTGCTAAATAAAATTGAGATTGGGGACAGGCGCCCTGGCTCACTCCTGTAATCCCAGCATTTTGGGAGACTGAGGTGGGCAGATCACCTGAGGTCAGGAGTTCGAGACCAGCCTGGCCAACATGGTGAAACCCCATCTCTACTAAAAATACAAAAATTAGCCGATGTGGTGGCAGGTGCCTGTAATCCTAGCTACCCAGGGGGCTGAGGGAGGAGAAGCACTTGAACCCGGGAGGCAGATGTTGCAGTGAGCCAGTATTGCACGATTGCACTCCAGTCTGAATGACAGAGCAAGATTCCGTCTCGAAATAACAATAATAATAATGATAACAGTAATAATAATAATAGTTTAAATATATGCAATTAAAACTACTCAAAATAAGGGAACCAATTCTGTACACAAAGTATACCTCCAAAAAGCAACATATGTTTTTGGTGAGAAAGATTATTAAAAAGGCATAGGGCTGCTGCTTTTGCTAAGGGAAAAGTAATTTTGTCTTGCTTTATGATTGTTTCAAATTGAAGAAATAGATAAAAATAATAGATAAAATTAAATGTATTTAGAAAGTTGAGGAAAGAAATAGAATAAAATATTTAAGGGTGTATAAAAGGTTTACAGAATTCTTGTGTATTCAAAACTGACTGATATTGGATGGCTTTGTTTATAGTTTTACGTAAGTTAACTTTGTTGTTAATATTACACGGGTATAAAACTAACATTTGGTTTTCTCTTTTAAACAACATTTTATATAATAATAAATAATGAAAAAGTTCACTTTTGTAGTAAACTACAAAATAAAAAGAAGGAAGAGAGAGAAACAGATTCTGTGTGTCTCATGCTATCTTTATTAGACTTTTTGATTATTTGAGAAACTGAGCCTCTTTTCTACGAAAGAGTAAATGTTTTTACTTGTTGAAATTTTTTAAATATCACCTTGACTAAATGAACGACATTTATTTTGAGGGACCTGTGATCGTATTTTCGTCGAGAATTTTAACTCTTTCTTATTTTCGTCATGTTTTAAACTTTTAACATATTTGACAGACCTCAAAATCAAATTTTAAAATCAAAATTAAGTTTTCTTGAGATCAAATAAATTTTTGGACACTACGGAAAAGCCCTTAGAAATCTTAGACATTGATATTATTTTTGATATGTTAAAACTATATGGGAAGCAGCCAGGCACAGTGCCTCACACCTGTAATCCTGGTACTTTGGGAGGCCGAGGTGGGTGGACCACTTGAGGTCAGGAGTTGAAGACCAGCCTGGCCAATATGGTGAAATCCCACTTCTACTAAAAATACAAAAAATAAAAATAAAAAAAATAGCTGGGTGTGGTGGCATATGCCTGTAATACCAGCTACTCAGGAGGCTGAGGCAGAAGTACAGCTGGAACCCAGGAGGTGGAGGTTGCAGGGAGCCAAGATCGTGCCACTTGCACTCTAGCCTGTGCAACAGCGTAAGACTGTCAAAAAAAACAAAAAAACAAAAAAAACCCAGAAACACTACATAGGAAGCATTGCCAAATTATATTTTAAAACGTTTAATCTTCTTTGAGTTATATATGTGTGAATATGTTACCAATATGTGTTCCAAAATTTTAGGAGATTCCTAAAATTTGATATATCTTGATAATGTTATTAGTCATAAATATTACTATTAATATGGTAGGCCATTGAAAACCCCATGGCCATTTTAAGTCTTCTTATCAGCAGCAATTTTCTTTATTCTGATGCTTCTTCTAGGAAAGCAACTATAATCCTAAAATATTGTGTCTTCAGGGAGGTTCATGCAAAGGATAAAAAGACCCTGACAGGTCCTCTGTAATATTATAGACTTGTGGATTACTCAATTGGACTGGGTAAGAATTTTTAAAACTCTAATGACCAAAAAAAAAAAAAAAAAAAATTTGGACTGGTAAAATTGCTAACTGAGCAAGAAGAAGAATGAGAATTAACGACTTTTGTCTGAACTGATGAAGAACTGGAAGAATTTTTATGACTTTTTTTGTCTGAAACATTACTGAAAAAGTTAAAACGATTTTTCTTATTTTTAACTTATTTATATCTTTGCAGCAATTTGGCAAAGTATGCTTCTGTGAGCACAATCAAAACATTTATCTTTCTCTCTAACTGATACCAGAGTCAGAAACTATTTGTATTACTATTTCATAGCAATACAGTTATTTGCATAAGTCTTAAGAATCCATTCTATTTTGATTGTAACAGTACACAATTGGAGACAATGGTTATTTTATCAATTCTTTGAATGGAATGTCATGTTTTCAGATATTACCAGACAGCTTTAAGAAATTGAGGATGACTTTATAAAACCAATAGACTGGCTGGTCATGGGGGCTCACTCTTATAGTCCCAGCACTTTGGGAGTCCGAGGTGGGTGGATCACAAGGTCAGGAGATCGAGACCATCCTGAGTAACACAGTGAAACCCCCATCTCCACTAAAAATACAAACAAAACAAAACAAAACAAAAAAAACTTAGCCGGGCATAGTGGCAGGCGCCTGTAGTTCCAGCTACACGGGAGGCTGAGGTGGAATGGCATGAACCAGGAAGGTGAAGCTTGCAGTGAGCCAAGATGGCGCCACTGAACTCCAACCTAAGCCACAGAGCGAGACTCCATCTCAAAATAATAATAATAATAATAATAATAAATAAAGCCAATAGACGTTGAATAAGACTGACCTGATACCTTGTCTCCATGATTTCCTTTCAAAGTTGCTGTCCTTGTGGTAAGTAAAGAATATCACTTTCTGACAGGCCCAGTTATGCCAAGGTATTTTGGAGACCTCAAACAGTGACAAATTCACCCAATTCACGCAGGTATTACAGATACAGTCTGAGGGAAAGTCAGATCCTTGGTTTGGCTCCTACGTTTCCAAAGGCTTTTTGAGAATCTAATATCAGATTCTTTATGAAAGGTTTTCAGCAAAGCCAGTTGAAAAAAGAGCCTATGTGATAAATCACTATTCTTATTGCACGTTATGGAAATTATTAGGTCACATTAATAAGAATAAATTTATTTTACAAGTACATTGGAAGTACTATGTTTATCTTGGTAAACATGGTGGGACTAGGAGAGTAAATAATGTTTCAGAAGAAAAACTTAGTACACCTGTTATTAGATACTAGCATGTTCATTGTTTGTAAATTTTTGTTATTTGCCTATAATTTAGACTGAATTCTGAATTCCTTCCTGATTGCAAGTCTCCAGACTAATGTTTCCAATTTTTTCTTCCATTATTCTGACTTAGACTAACTGAAATTGAAAATGCCTTTTTCCTAAGACCTTACAAACTGAATCAGTCAACTTGGCTTTGAGGAAACATCACCACAAGAGCCTATATTTGGAAAAACTTTGTACATGCAAAGTGCAAAGCAAAAAAATCTGTAAAATT
Source organism: Theropithecus gelada (assembly GCF_003255815.1). Lineage (NCBI taxonomy): Eukaryota > Metazoa > Chordata > Mammalia > Primates > Cercopithecidae > Theropithecus > Theropithecus gelada. The sequence continues at coordinate 28,915,721 of NC_037685.1, read as the reverse complement.
CCCACTTGTAATTTGAATTGACTGTTCTCTAAGACTCTAAAGAAACTACAGAGATTAACCATTATTTTTTGCATAAGTCATAAGAATCCATTCTAATAAGAAATGCTCCTTATTAAAGATTTGTTCACTTGCATCATATATAGAGGCCTGACTTTGAGAACCAGTCTTCAGCACCATCTCCTGAAATGAGGCATAACTGTTTAATTGGACAGACGTATTTCCAGACATGGGAGACTGTTTTAATGAGACTATTTGTTACTCAGCTACTAATTTTTCTCTCTACAGCTAACTCAGCTTTTCATGTATGAGACTTCTAGGGAAATTTCATACAAGATAATGTTGGAACTCAGAGAGTGATACCCCAAAGACTGGTAGTTTGACATGTTGAGAGGTCTTTGAAGCTGCCTCAGAATCAAGGACCTTTTGTCCTTTGCTTAGCCTCATTCCCAATCCCAGGCCCAAGTGGAGGGAGGTATTCTCTGGATTTTCTTTCTCTAAGAAAGCTTCTTTTGGGAAAAGAAAGATGCAATTGCCTTGAGACCTTCTCTCTAGAGAACTCATCAAATAATTAGAAAAGATCAACTACCAGAGAAGAGAAGAGACTAGTAGTCACCATAGCACTCAGGTGAAATATTCTTGCATTCTTCTGAGGGTAGCTCTAAGAGAGTACCTAAGAAACTCTGTCTTCATAGCAAGATGACCACTGTTCCTTGGAACCATTGTGTCAGCTCTGGGCTTACTCATTTGTCCCATTTTCCCCTCCCTTATGAAGAAGGTGTTTAAGCCTCAACCATCTGATTCCTCTTTTAGTTCATATTTTGTATGATACTTGTACACACATGTGCACATAGTAGTAATAAATTTGTTATGGGTTTGCCTTTTTAAGATGACTTTTGTCTTAGGGGTGTCAGTTGTGACTCTTCACAATCGGGAGGAAAGGGATATCCTGCTTTCAGTTCCCATACAGGTAATGACAAGTTTGGAGTATAACCAAAGAAGTGAATGGAAGAAGTAGGAGGATGAGAGTATTGTCATCCAGATGGCCAAAGAACTGAGAAGCCTGCTTATTGCAGGAGTCTAGGTAGAAACTTAAATCACAAACTATGTTGATAGAGTTAGTGATTGAAAAGTGACAATAACACAGAAATTACAGGCTTCATATAGAATAAAAAGTAATGGTCCCAGAGATACACTACTTCAACTAGGAATAATAGAGTGTAGAATATTATATCATAAAATTCAAACCTGAAGTTTTTAGACAGAAAAGAGAGACAATAATCTGGAAACACTATTGAAGATTAAAAAGGACACTTACCCCATTCCCAGTATGTATGGATGTATACGAGAAAACATATACATCCAATCCTGGGAAGGCTACCAGAAGTAGCATCTTGAGGAAAACTAATATTTCAGTTAAAACAAGAAAGTACGTTAAAAAGATGTTTCAAATTAAAAGATAATTCACTTATTACCAACTCTAAATTCCAGAAGGCACAGTGAAAAGATTTCAAAGGTTGATTGGGGGTGAAAAATAGATTAGAAGAAGGATAAAACGTAAATACATGATCAGTAAAGTTTGAGTGATGAGAGTGCTTGTTTGATTGTGATCATTGACAAATAGAAGTTAGTAACAATAATATCAATAGTGTCTGGGCTATGTAAGAAATTTGAAAGAGTAGTTATCTTACCACCTAATTTAGTGTTTGGGGCCCCCATTTGCCCCCATCTGGGGCCCCAATTTAGTGTTTGGGGCCCCCTTAGTGATCAATGCATGAAGAAAGGATAGGGTCTCAGTTTGGGGTCACAAATGAATTCCTGAAATGCATGTTGGTTCCCAAAGAGGAGGAAAACCAATTACAGAAAGTTTATTTTACCAGAGATTTGGAATTTAATACAGATATGTGAGCTACTTTAAACCACCTGTGAACTACTATCAGTAATAATAAGATGCATTTTAATTACTCCTTTGATATACATTATTATTTTTTCCTAAACATTTTTTTCAGGCAGTAAATTATTGATATTTTAGTTCAGATTTTCTAAAAAACAGAACCTGATGAAAAACCTGCCTGTTAAAAGTCTATTGGCGCATACAATCCCACATAAACAGGAAAACATAGTCAAAAGAGAAGTATACATTTTTTTTTGAACAAATGGTACATTTGTTTTTTGTTTTGTTTTGTTTGATTTTATAATGAACATTATTGACTGCTTCATCTCATAGGCCATTTTCATAGATGTCAAATGAGCTTACTGAAACTCAGAACAGACTATCACAGAGCTTTTCTTCTGCTATCAGGGTCAGTTTCTTCATGAGACCATTGTACTAACACTAGTGTTGATAAAGAGAATGGTTGATAGTCACAGGGTGAGTCAAACGGTCCACTAGGTTCACATCACCATTCTCTGCAGTAGATAATTTATGAAAGCATTAAAGTAAGGCAAAAAGACTCACATACTTTCTTCTTGTTTCCATAGGTTCTATCCACATGACTCTCCCTCTGATCCCCTTGACATTGGATCTTCTACTGTTAGTCCTTTCAAACTCATGAACCAACGGCAAGTCATTTTCCCCCCATACAAGAGGAATTGCATATGCCATGTCAGACCATATTGTTCTTTTATAAAAACTGAATGGCAATTATGCTACTTGCAACTCTATTCCCTGGAAAGAATCACCTTTATAATATTTATTTAGGTTCACTCTAGAATCGACAATACTGTGGCAGTTCTGTAGTGTCATCTAATGCTAGTTAATTACCCCAAACAGTTTGCGTTACTGAAACCCCAGGGATTTGGCCTACATCTTGCTGTTCACCACAGAGAAAGCCAATCACTGAAACAACAGAGTGTTGTCAAAAAAGAAGGCTTTAATCAGTTGCTATAGCCAAGGAGATGAAAGATCATTCTCAAATTCATTTTTCTGACAAAATTGGGGATTTATAGAGCAGGGGAGAAGTGTCATCACATGTAGGAAACCAGAAACTAGGGAGGGGTAAGGAAGAGAATTTGGTCAACAAGAAGCACATGATCTCTTAGGAAACTAGAAATTATGGAGGGATAAGGAAGTAACCATGACATCGGAAGTCTTATTGTTTGCATGTGGTGATTTGGTGAATTTCAGGATTTTTTTGCTACCTTTTGAGAGGCCTGAGGATTATTTTCTGAGGAAGGAACTCAGATAAGACAAATATAAGTTTTAAGCTTTAAGACAAGAAGGGTCAATTTCTATACTTGTGTTTAAAAAAACATATGGAACTATTTGGTTGGTTTCAGTCTCCCTTTTTATTTATCAATTCTTCAGTCATAAGGAGCATGGTAGCCAGTCTTTCTGACTCCTTCATGCTGAGGAGAAGCATCGTGGGATAATTATGAGGACTAAAATGATGAATAACATACGTAGCCCAAATGTTAAAATACCAAATAATGTGGAGTAGGCCTCCAGGAAATTCAAGAAAATCATTCTTAAAACCGTGTTTCCTTTATGATTTTTTATCTAGAACCTATGGCTGGGCTTTGGAGATTAACTTAAGGCCCTCTGAAGATTTATGAGACTATGACTGTTTCACCTGGAGGGATTCCAGAGGGATTAGTTTTACCCAAGTGTGATGGATCCAAGGCTTAACCCTGACCAACTGGACAGATGAGTAGGTAGTCAGTGGCATCTCAAAAGGGCCGGCCCGTTGTGGTTGCAGCTGATCTCCAGCTTGGTGGGATTTCCCAGTCCTCACCTGGACTTGGTCTTCAGTTTCAAAGAATGGAGAGAAAACTGAAGCCTCTTGGAAGCAAACTGAGACTAGTTCATATATTTTCTAATTGGTTTATATATAACCTAGCTTCTGTTTGAAGGGAGGAAAAATCCTGCATTGTCAGGGAGCTCAGAGGTCAGAGAAACAAGGGTCTCCTTGTACAGGGGTCTCCTGTACAATATTTCAATATTTCACAGGGGGATAAGAGCCAGTGTAATTCTGTGAGCTAATCTTATTCTCAGTAGGGAAAAGAACACCTTTCCCCAAGTAGGATTTATCTCTTGGCAAATTTTAGAGAGAGACCTCTTTAACGTCCTGTTTATTCTTTTAGTCTTTCCAGAAGATTGGGGTCGCCACGATGAATGCAGTTTCCAATCAATACTTAGTAGCTATGATTCCTGGGTTACCTGGGCCACAAAAACAACTTTCTTGTTACTTTGAAGCATTTGTGGGAGTCTGTATTGAGGAGCTATTTCCTTCATTAGAACGTTCATAACTTTGGTAGCATTGTCAGTCTTGGTGTGGTAAGCCTCAATCTAGCCTGTAAATTTATCAACAAACACCAACAAATATCAAAATTTTCCAGGGTTCTGAGGCATTATAGTGAAATCCAATGGCCAGTCTTCTCTAGGGTATGTTCCTTTCCACAGAGTTTCTTGCCTAAAGGTGGCTTTTATGCCTTCTGGAGGCTTTGGATTATTTTTCAGGTAAGTAGAACAACGTTGGACTACAGTTTGTATTGTTTGTTGCAAGTGAGGCCCAACAGGGGCTGTTGTCCAGCATAAGGCTGTGTCCAGCATACGTTGGCTGTGTCCAGCATAAGTTGCCTCCTGTCCATAATGAGTGCTTTGACAAATTTTCTCAAGGATTGGTCTAATCAAAGTTTGTGGAAGGAGAATTTTTCCTTCGTTACTTTTAAGGTATTTATGTCTGGCATGTTTAGAAAACCCCCATTCCTCAGCTCTTTTACCATCAACCTCCAAATATTTGGGATGATAGGTTTCCAAACAAAGTATAGGAACAAGAGCCAGCTAGGTAGTGGGCCCCTTGACCATCTTTTTCTCCTCTAGGTCAGCCTTAGTGCTTCCTTATGCAACATTGGTGCGTGCCCTCTGGTGTCCTTGGCAGTGAATAATTACTATTTCTTTTGGCATGTTTACTGCACCTCATGAATTTGAGGGTCCTGCTTTATTTCTTTGGTATTTGAAGTGAGGAGGCCCCGTTCTTTCCAAACTGCCCATAAACCTGGGCTTATTTAGACTCAGTGTAAACCTTTATTTGCTTTCCCTTACCCAGATGAACAGCTCTAGTTAGATCAATGAGCTCAGCCTTTTGAAAATGTCCCAGAGGGCAGGGCATGCACCTCATTTACCTGCTCGTTAATAACTACAGCATACCCAGCCTTTCTGACTCCTTGTTTGATGAAACTGCTTCTATCAGTGAAGAATTTGTCAGGTTCCATCAATGACAAATCTGTGAGGCCTGGTCTGCTGGAGTAAACTTGATCAATTTTATAAATCCAATAATGAACAGGAGACTGGAGTTTCCCTGGTAGCAGGCAGGATTCAGGAAAGAATCAGCCTTAAAAGTTACATTTGGGTTATCTAGAAGCATGGCTAGGTACTCTCCCAGTCAGCCTGCTGTCAACCAATAGCCCCGCTTCTGCTCAAGCAGAGGTAACGCATAACGAACAGTGTGCACTGTCATTGCTGTCATTTACTGCCCCAGGATGAACTTTTCAGTTTGCTGTAATATATCACAGTTGGCAGCCACCACCATGAGGCAGGTAGGCTAGCCATTAGTTACCATATCAAGCTCTTTTAAAAAGTAGGCCACAGGACATTTCATGGTCCCAAGGCCTTGAGTTTGTACTCCCAAGTCTAATTCCCTGTCTTTCTGGAACAAATAAATCAAAAGCTTTGCATAGGTTAGGGAGATACAGGGCAGGGACTGTCATCATTTTCCCTTTTATGATTAAAAGTCTTTTTGACACTTCCCACTCCAAGAAGGGGGTTTCTTATCTACCCCTTTTAAAGCCTCATAGGAAGTTTTTGCTGTTAACCCAAAGTTAGAGATCCAAATTCAACAAAACCAGCCATCCTTAAAATGTCTTTTTTTTTTTTTTTTTTTTTTTTGAGATGGATTCTCACTCTGTCACCCAGGTTGGAGTGCAGTGGCGCAATCTCGTCTCACTGCAACCTCCACCTCCCAGGTTCAAGCAATTCTCCTGCCTCAGCCTCCGGAGTAGTTAGGATTACAGGCATGCACTACCATGCCCAGCTAATTTTTTGTATTTTTAGAAGAGACAGGGTTTCACCATGCTGGCCAGGTTGGTCTCAAACTCCTGACCTTGTGATACATTCATCTTGGCCTCCCAAAGTGCTGGGATTACAGGCATGAGCCACTGGGCCCAGCCTAATTTTCTATTGTACATTATAGAAGCTGAAAAATATTTTTGAGAGGATTCCCTGGACACTCCAGTGACTATCATAGATTCTCTTCCAAGTTTAGTCAGTTTAATAGTTAAAACTGAGTAGGTTTCTCTGGTGTCAATAAAAAAAAATCGACCAACTTATCAACCACTTTAACAGCTACCCTAGGCTCTTGGTGGGTGAAATTGATCATGGATTGGAATGTCCAAGTGGTTGAAGGAGCCTTAAGCTCATGGCATTCCAGGTTATAGTCATTGAACCCAGCCACTTACACTGGCCACCCCTTCTATTCAGTTTGGGACCATCTTTTTTTCCAGTATCTCCCTTTTGTGCAGTATACACATTGTTTTTTGTTTTTTCTTTTTGCCTAAAAGGGGTCTTTCTAAGATTTTCTCCCTTTGCCCTTTCTGAGAAGGCCCTTCTAGACTCAGCTAAGGCTACTCCAAGGAACTTAGCCTGCAGTTTCATCTCCTGCAATTTTCATTTTTTTGTTCCTTAGTCTGCTTTCAATCCTGAAAGACCTTGTATGCCACCTTAACTAATTGAGGTATTGGCAATGTTCCGATGCCCTTTAATTTTTGCAATTAGGTTGAATATCAGGAGTACTCTGCCCCAAAAAAGTCATATTAATTAACTTGTAATTCTCAGGATAATATGGATCTATATCCATATATTTTTGATAAGCCTCCAAAATTCTTTCTAAAATGCTGATGTGTTCTCATTCATTCTTTGTCTAATTTTCTGCACCTTGTTTAAACTTTTGGTTTTGGGGACTCCTTTTTTGAGCCCCACAAGAATATGCTAAAATAATTTTGGATCTTACCTTTATTCTCATTGTTCAGATTCCCGTTTGGATTGTGGAAGGGCACTACCATATTGGAACTGGTCGTCACCTGTTTATTAGGATCTTGTGCCTGCAAATGGTCAGCCTCCTCCTAAGTATTTTCCAACACTACATAACACTCTTCAGATATCAACAGGATGTTAAGGAGGCTCTGAATATTGGCCCATATAGGGTGATGAGTAGTGAATATAGACTCAAAATGATCAGTTTTATGTTTTGGGTCATCCTTAGAAGCTGGATCATTCTGCTTCCAATTATGTAATTCGGAGATGATGAATGGGCTGTATACTCGCATCGTTCCAGCAGACTGTCCTTCTTCAGTTATACCCCCAATATGGACCTACCTTAGAGGAAATTTCCCTGCATAGGGGATTAGTGGACCTCAGCCAAATTGTGTCCCTGATAGTGACAAGAGGGCGAGACCATTTCTCTATAGTTCTTGGATGTCTTTTTGGTGAAAGGAGAGAAAGAGGAATAGAAAGACTCAACAGAACTAGGGTAGGAGCCCCAGGTTCATAAGGGAGAGGACTAGCAAGAATCAGAAATGGGTTTTTCAGAGGTGCGGGTATCTCAGAGGTTGGAGCTACTGGAGAAGCTGAAGCCAACCTCAGGACAGCTGGCAGGGAGTGCTGAAGTGGCAGGACTGGGGTTTCAGAAGTTATGTAGTAGACCAGGCTTCCTCAACTAGGGACAGTTATCGTAAGCTGGTAATATGGGAACCTTAGGGAAAAGCACAGACTCACCACCCTTCTTAAATGCTTCCATCCACTGCATCCAAATTTTACACTTAAGTTAATCAGGTTTGCTCTGATAAAGGAGCATAAAAGATTGGACTTAAGGAATTCCACTCCACATTTCCATTTGATAGCAAAATGAATCTATTATAGTTGTAAGATAGTGTCATATTGTAAAGATCAAGAAAGTGGCCAAATTTTTTCAGCTTCTAAAGAATATTAGTGCCAAACAGTATTGTAAAAGATTTTCATTTCCCTTTGTTCCATTGGCTCACAACTATATTCCAGCCAATTTTGAAGAATTCACATGCAAGGGGGCCAAATTCTGGGATGGAATTCTGATTTTCCATGACTATATTAACTTCTCTCTCTCTCTCTCTCTCTCTCTGTCTCTTTCTCTTTCTTCTCTCTTTCTCTCCCTCTGCAGTAGTTAGATTGTATTTGAGTAATTGGAACGTATTATCAAACTACATTCTAACTACTCAAATACATTATCAAAATACATTTTAACTAGTCAAATACAATCTAAGTACTGCTGTGGTAACTAACAGGCCCCAGGAATGTCAAACCTGAAATAGTCTGGGTGCTTTATCCCTCTTTCAGTCATTTGGGCCTGTATTAGTCCCTTCTCATGCTGCTAATAAAGGCATACGCGAGACTGGTAACTTATTAAGGAAAGAGGTTTAATTGACTCACAGTTTAGCATGGCTGGGAGGCATCAGGAAGCTTGCAATCATGGCAAAATTGGAAGGAAACACATTCTTCTTCATATGGTGGCAGCAAGGAGAAGAAGGGGAACTGAGTGAAGGGGTAAGCCCCTTATAAAACCTTCACTCCCATGATTCAGTTACCTCCCACCAAATCCCTACCAAGACACATGGGGTTTATGGGAACTATAATTCAAGATGAGATTCGGGTGGGGACACAGCCAAACCATATCATTCCACCCCTGGCTTCTCCCAAATCTCATGTCTCCACATTTCAAAACACAAATCACGACTTTCCGACAGTCCACCAAAGTCTTAGCCCAGTCCACCATTAACCCAAAAGTCCAAGCCCAAAGTTTCACCTGAGACAAGGCAAGTCCCTTTCCACCTACGAGCATGTAAAATCGAAAGCAAGTTAGTTACTTCCCACATACAATGGGGCTACAAACATTGGGTAAACACACCCACTCCGAAAGGGGGAAATTGGCCAAAACGAAGGGACTACAGGCCCCGCACAAGTTTGAAATCCAGTGGGGCACTCAAATCTTAAAGCTACAGAATGATCTCCTTTGACTCCATGTCTCACATCCAAGTTATGCTGATACAAGAGGTATATTCTCATGGCCTTGGGCAGCTCTGCCTCTGTGGCTTTACAGGGTACAGGACTTGTTCAACCTGAAGATGGAAATTCCTTTGGAATTCCCCAAATTGGGCAGAGCATAACACATTGTCTGGCACCCTCAAAAGACACTCACCTGTACAGACACAGATGTCAGATTTCAAAGGCTGTTCTTCCTAGGGAATTAGGAACATAGCTGGCATCAGCAGCAGCAAGACCAACTAGAGAAAGACTAAAACCAACCTTTGGCCAAAAAAGGGGTCAGATAGCTGCTTAGGAAGTCTTCTGAAACTACTGACCACCAGCATTTGAGCCACAAGCAGTGTGTTCCCAGTCAGGGAACCAAAATCTGCTACCGAAATACCATAGGTATTGTCCAGATCCTGCTGTATGCCACACAGAATGTCAATCATTGGAATAACAAGTACTGCCAAGGAAGGAGCCTTTGAGTGGACACTGCTGCCGAGGAGACAGGAGACCAAACTCAAATTCGTCTCCCTCAGCAACTAAAATTGGCATTTTATATAGCAGGGAATAAATGTAACTATGTGTGGGAAAACAGGATTTAGGGTGTGGTAATGAAGACGGTTTGGTCACCAAGAATCAGGTAGTCAGGTAGGAAAACAGAAATTTGAGAGGAGCAAGGACTCATGAGGTCTGGAATCTCATTGTCTGGATGCGGTGATTTGGTGAGTCTCAGTTCTTTTCTGCTTTGTGAGAGGCCCAAGGATTATCTCCTGAGGAAGGAACTCAGATAAGATGAATGTAAGTTTCATGTTTTAAGACCAGAAAGGTCAATTTCTATATTCCCCCCACCTCCAAAAAATCTGTCTATGAACTATTGAATTGGTTTCATTTATAAGGTATGCTCACTTTATTTTCTTTTCCAGGTTGTCATAGAAAATCACCTGTGGGGCCTTCAACCTAAGTTAATAAAACAGTACCAATGTAACAGGTAGAGGTGATGGGAGAATCTAGGCCATTTATTCATACAATTTATGTATGCCTTCTGGACCAGCTCAGGATGATGCCAAACACACAAAGCCTGACTTCATGTCTCATGATCAGATGACTTCTATCTCATGGATGATTTCATAGTCACCAGATGTCATAAAATACTATGAAACTATTTTTCACGTGGAATGTAGTTCTCTGCTGTAGAAGTCATAGTGTCATTCAAGAATCATTGGGTACTACACACATCTCTGGTCTGAACTTTCTAAAAAAAGCACAGAGCATTTTTATCTAGTAGAGGCATCTTTAAAAAATTTATATGTGGTGTCCTATAGCAAATATGGCAAAACCACTTTTATTCTATTCTAGACATGTTGTAAATCCTACTTTTCAGACCCCACATGATAAATGGGTCACAGAACTCTTTTCAAGTATCATTAAGTGCTGCTTCTAAAATTCAGAGCAAACTTTCATCACTTGTGCTTCCTTTTGAGTGGCAGGAAGTATGAACACGTATATTTATTGCAGCACTATTCACAATAGCAAAAACTTGGAATCAACCCAAATGTCCCTCAGTGACAGACTGGATTAAGAAAATGTGGCACATATACACCATGGAATACTATGCAGCCATAAAAAAGGATGAGTTTGTGTCCTTTGTAGGGACATGGATGCAGTTGGGAACCATCATTCTCAGCAAACTATCACAAGAACAGAAAACCAAACACTGCATGTTCTCGTTCATAGGTGGGAATTGAACAATGAGATCACTTGGACACAGGAAGTGGAACATCACATACCAGGGCCTGTTGTGAGGAGGAGGGAGGGAGGAGGATAGCATTAGGAGATATACCTAATGTAAATGAGTTAATGGGTGCAGCACACCAACATGGCACATGTATACACATGTAACAAACTTGCATGTTGTGCACATGTACCCTAGAAATTAAAGTATAAAAAAAAAATGCAAAACTCTTCCTTCATGGTTTACGGGGTCAACCTAAACAAAAGACAGAGAGAGGGGCTCACTAAAAGAAACTATATTTATTTGAGATTGAGAATTGAGCATTGCAATGGTAATATGATGGGCATATTCAGGGAAGTAAAGGAAGGCAAGGGTTTTTTAAGTAAAGATTAAGGAAATTTACATAAATTGTTTTGAGACAATTATCCTTGGCAGAATCATTATTTGTATACATTTGTGGCTACCTTTGTGCAAGACAACAGTTTTTGCAAAGTCTATTGTGATAGATCTTATTATCAGGCATATATGCATGAGAACCCTTTCTTGAGGGCCTTCCCTAGCTCCCTTTGTCAGGGTTTGACACAAGTGACTGCATTTTGATTCTGACAGTTTTCACAAGGGAATATCCTGACATGTTCTAGATCAACTGATTCTTAAAAACTTCACCACAGTCTTAAAAACCTCACACGTGGTAAGCCCTTGAATCATTTATTTTTGTCCATTGGAACCACTTGTGAAACTTTTGATACCAGAGCAAATCCCATGCTCTAGAGATTTGTACTTAACTGATTTGGATTAACATATAGGTGTTTTAGGGTTTTGAAAAAATTTTCCCAGTTATTTCTAATGTACGGATAAGACATGAGGAACACTTTAATTAGATTCTTGGAGAATGGAGAATATATATTAGGATCACAGATATAATTTATTAATTATCTATAATTACCTCTGCTCCCAGGCTAGAAAATAGTACATTTCTATTTCAATTCAATTTATCATCCACTAAAGAACTAAGTAATTATTTAATTTTAAACTCATTTATTAATAGGTTAATGGGGTTGGCCCTTAGAAAGTCAGGGACCTGAAAGCACATAGAGTTCTTGGTAAAACAGTTACATCATTTCCTCTAGATGGCTTTGAAGTTAAACATGGAAAGTGGGTTAGAGAAAACAAAGTACAAATGTACATTTACATAAATACAATTTTAGTGTTTGCTGTATTCCTTAGATTTTATAGCATTTGGAGTTTGCTAGTTTGTTTTCAGTTTGTTACATCGTTTCCAATGTCTCAGTAATGTACAAACCAAGATAAATTTCATAATTAAATCCAACAAATGTGTTTGCAAATAGCTAGAGTAGTGCTGAGGATTAAAAATAAAAGATCAAATGTTTCCTTTTCAAGATGATCACTCTAGGAAAAGTCAATTATAGTTTTTAAAAAAGGACTGTTACTCATACTATTACAGTTACTATCAATAAGACAGAGTTTTCTATATTTTATTTTGTTAAAAAAAAAAAAAAGTAAGATCTTCCCTCATCATTTTTTTGAGATGGAGTCTTGCTGGGTTGCCAGGCTGGAGTACAGTGGCGGGATCTCAGCTCACTGCAACTTCCACCTCCTGGGTTCAGGTGATTCTCCTGCCTTAGCCTCACGAGTATCTCGGACTACAGGTGCATGGCACCACATCCAGCTAATTTTTATAGTTTTAGTAGAGACAGGGTTTCATCACGTTGGATAGGATGGTCTTGCTCTCTTGACCTTGTGATCCACACACCTTGGCCTCCCAAAGTGCTGGGATTACATGCGTGAGCCACCGTGCCCAGCCCTTCCCTCATCAAATTTTTGAGTACATAGTGCTATATTGTTAATTCTAAGGACAATGTTGCACAGCCAATCTCAAGAACTCCTTCAGCCTGTATAATGAAGACTTTCTATCCACTGAACAGCAACTTTTAATTTTCCTCCTCTCCCAGTCTCTGGAAACCACCATTCTACTTTCTATTACTGTCATTTTTGAGAACGTTAATTACTTTATATAAGTGTAATCATGCAATATTTTAAATTCTATGACTGGCTTATTTCACTTGGAATAATGTTCTCTAGGTTTATTTATGTTGTCACATATGACAGGATTTTCTTAATATACATCACTGTGTCTATATATGACATTCTTCTTCCATTCACCAATTGATGGATATTTAGATTGCTTCCACAGCTTGAATAATGCTGCAGTGAACATGGGAATACAAATATGTCTTCAATTATTTCAAATAAGCACCCAGAAAGTGAGACTGATGAATCAAATTCTAGCTTTATTTTTAATTTTTTGAGGAAGCTCTATGCTGTTTTCCATAGCAGCTGCATGCACCATTTTACGTTCTCAACACTATAGAAGGGTTCCATTTTCTCAAAATTCTTGCCGACACTTTTTGTTTGTTTAGTTTTGTCTTCATTTTCATTTTCATACTGACCATCTCAACAGACATGAGGTTATATCTCATTTTGAATTTTATTTGTATTTTCCTGATAACTAGTGATGTTGGGTGTCTTTTAATATGCCTGTTGACTATTTGTTGTATATCTTCTTTGAAAAAATGTCTTTTGTCCATATTTTAGTCATATTATTTTTATTTATTGTTTTGCTACTGGGTTGTAGAAGGTTCCTATATATTTTGGATATTAACACTTGATATGTTTTGGCTGTGTCCCCACCCAAATCTCATCTTGTATTGTATTCCCATAATTTCCATGTGTTGTGGGAGAGACCTGGTGGGAGATAATTTAAATCATGGGGGTGGTTTCCCCCATACTGTTCTCATGGTACTGAATAAGTCTCATGAGGTCTGATGGTTTTATCACGGGTTTCTGCTTTCGCATCTTTCTCATTTTCTCTTGCTGCCTCCGTGTAAGAAGTGCCTTTCACTTCCTGCCATGATTCTGAGGACTCCCTAGAACTCTACATTCAATTAAACCTATTTTTCTTCCCAGTCTCGGGTATGTCTTTATCAGCAATGTGAAAACAGACTAATGCAGTAAACTGGTACCAGTAGAGTGGGGTGTTGTTGAAAAGATACCCCCAAATGTGGAAGCAAGTTTTAAACTGGGTAATAGGCAGAGGCTGAAATAGTTTGGAGGGTTCAGAAGAAGACAGGAAAATGTGGGAAAATTTGGAATCTCCCAGAGATTTGTTGAATGGCTTTGACAAAAATGCTGATAGTGATACGAACAATAAGGTCCAGGCTGAGGTGATCTCAGATGGAGATGAGGAAACTGTTGGGAACTGGAGCAAAGGTGATTCTTGTTATGTTTTAGCAAAGACACTGGCTCCATTTCACCCTTGCCCTGGAGATTAGTGGACTTTGAACTTGAGAGAGATGATTTAGGGTATCTGGCGGAAAAAATTTCTAAGCAGCAAAGCATTTAAGAGGTGACCTGTATGCTATTAAAAACATCACATTTTAAAAGGAAAATAGAGCACAAAAGTTGGGAAAATTTGCAGCCTGACAATGCAATAGAAAAGAAAAACCTGTTTTCTGAGTAGAAATTCTAGTTGGCTGCAGAAATTTGCATAAGTAACCTGGAACCGAATGTTAATCCCCAAGACAATGGTCTCTAGGGCTTGTTAGATGTCTTCACAGCAGCTCCTCCCATCACAGACCCAGATGCCTAGAAGAAAATGGTATCATGGGCCAGGCCCAGGGTACCTGTGCTGTGTGTAGCCTAGTGACTTAGTGCCCTGCATCCCAGCCACTCCAGTTGTGGCTGAAGGGGGCCAAAGTAGAACTTGGGCTGTGGCTTCAGAGAGTGCAAGCCCCAAGCGTTGGCAGCTTCCACCTGGTGTGGAGCCCATGAGTGCAAAGAAGTCAAGAATTGAGATATGGAACCTCTGCCTAGATTTCAAAAGACGTATGGAAATGCTTGTATGCCCAGGCAGAAGTTTGCTGCAGGGGCAGAGCACTCATGGAGAAACTCTGCTAGGGCAGTGCAAAAGGGAAATGTGGGGTTGGAGCCCCCACACAGAGTCCCTACTGGGGCACTGCCTAGTGGAGCTGCAAGAAGAGGGCCACCATCCTCCAGACCCTAGAGTGGTAGATCCACCACCAACAGCTTGCACTGTGCACCTGGAAAAGCCACAGACACTCAACGCCAGCCCATGAAAGCAGCCAAGAGGCTGACTGTACTCTGCAAAGCCACAGGAGCAGAGCTGCTATGGGAACTCACCACTTGCATCAGCATGACCCAAATGAGAGACTTGGCATCAAAGGAAATCATTTTGGAGCTTTAAGATTTGAGTGCGCTGCTGGATTTTGGACTTGCATGGGGCTGGTAGCCCCTTTGTTTTGGCCAATTTCCCCCATTTGGAATGGTTGTATTTACCCAATACTTGTACCCCCATTGTATGTAAGAAGTAACTAACTTGCTTTTTATTTTAGAGACTCATAGGTGGAGGGGACTTGCCTTGTCTCAGATAAGACTTTGAACTGTGGACTTTTGAGTTGATGCTGAAATGAGTTAAGACTTTAGGGGACTGTTGGGAATGCACGATTGGTTTTGAAATGTGAAGACATGAGATTTGGAGGGGCCAGGTGTGGAATGATATGGTTTGGTTCTATGTCCCTACCCAAATCTCATTGCACTCCCACAATTCCTATGTGTTGTTGGAGGAACCTGGTGGGATATAATTTGAATCATGGAGGTGGTTTCCCCCCATACTGTTCTAGTGGTAGTGAATAAGACTCATGAGATCTGATGGTTTTATCAGGGGTTTCTGCTTTTGCATCTCTCTCATTTTCTCTTGCCATTACCATGTAAGAACTGTCTTTTGCCTCCTGCCGTTAGTCTGAAGCCTCCTTAGCCATGTGGAACTGTAAGTTCAATTAAACCTGTTTTTCTTCCCAGTCTCAGGTATGTCTTTATCAGCAATGTGATACAACACCTGAAACTGATTAATACAACACCTCATCAGACATGGTTTGCAATTTTTTTTTTCTCATTGTGTAGGTTACCATTTCAATCTGTTGATTGTTTCCTTTGGTGGCAATACATTTGTTTATTTTTAGTTTGATGTAGTTGGACCCTGTTTTTCCTTTCATTCCCTGTGCTTTTTTGTGTATGTCCTATGCAGGAAATCATTACCAAGACCCATATCATAAAGGTTTTCTCTGTATTTTCTTCTAAGAGGTTTACACTCTCAGGTTTTAAGTCTTTAATCTAAATTGAATTAAATGTTGTCTATGAGTTAAGATAAAAGTCTGGTTTCATTCTTTTGTGTGTGGATATCCAGTTTTGTCAGCACCATTTAATGAAGAGTTCATACTTTCTCCATTGTGTATTCTAGGTACTCTTGTCTAAGAACGGTTAACCATATATTCATGAATTTATTTCTGGACTCTATTATTTTCCATTGGTCTATCCATCTGTTTTTGTGCCAGTACCATATTGTTTTAATTACTGTAGTTTTAAAGTACATTTTGAAATTGTTACTGACAGTGAGTCACAGTGATCCGCAGGAACTTGATTCTTGCCTTCTCAGAGAAAAAAAATCAGCTAATGAGGCCAAGGTAGGTTGAAGGCAAAGGTAAAGGTTTATCATGAAAAAAGGAAAAGTACACTTGGAAGAGGGCCAAGCAGACCACTTAAGGGGTCAAGCGCATTACCCAGCCTTTGCCTTGGGACTTTTATATGTTGGCTTAATTTCAGAGTTTATGTTTCTTTTTTTATGATCCCTCCATTGGACCAGGCTGTCCGCACATACAGTGTCTTGCCAGCACTTGGGAGGGACTGCATGTGCAGTGTGTTTACTGAAGTTGTGGAAATTTTCTCTTATCAGTTGAGTGTCTCCAGAAGAAGGTCATGTATCAGTCAAACTCCACCATTTTTTTCTTTTAGAGTGCCTGCTTAGGTGCACTTGCCCAACTTTTAAGATATCGCCAGGGGGCTGGAGCTGTGGCCCCCATGCCTCAAATGTTTCCTACAGGCAGCTGTCCTTCTTTGACTCTAGCTATAACCACTTAGAAGGTTGCTTGTCAATTGCCTGATTATCACATGACAGTCACCTGACATTTCTGGGGTCTCGCCTTTCCCCACTCATGTCTGCCTAAGTACCTCCTTTAACAAAATCAGGAAGTGTAAAATGCTCAGCTATTTTTTTTCCTCTCATGACTCTTTTAGACCTTTGGAGTCCTCTTTGGTTTCACATAAATGTTAGGTTCATTTTTCTGTTTCCATAAAAAATTCCATTGGGATTTTGATAGGAATTGCATTGAATCTATAGATTGTTTTGATAGTGTGGACTTTTTAACAATATTAAGTCTTCCAGTTTATGATTATGAGATCCTTTTCATTTATCTTTTCTGTTATTTGTTTAATCAGTGTTTTGTAACTTTTAGTAAAAGTATTTTGCCTCCTTGGTTAAGTTTATTTAACCAAGTATTTTATCCTTTTCGACGCTGTTGTAACTGAAATTGGTTTCCTTTTCAGATAGTTTGTTTCTGGTTTATGGAAATGCAATTGATTTTTATATTTTTTTAATCATGAAACTTTACTAAATTTATTAGTTCTAACAGTTTATTTTAGTAGAGTCTTCAGGGTTTTCTACCTATATGATTATGCTATCTGCAAAAGTGAACACATTTTAACCTCTTTCTTTCTGATTTGGATGTCTTTTGTTTCTGTTCTTGCCTAATTGCTCTGTCTAGGACTTCCAGTATTATAATGAGCAGAAATGGTGACAGCAGGAATCCTTGCCTTATTCCTGATCTTAAAAGAAAGCTTTTATGTTGGTTTTACCTTTGAGCAAAATGTTAGCTAACAACTTTTAATATATTGCCTTTTGCATTGGCATAATATGATTCTTTAATGTGCTGCTGAATTTGGTTTGTTAGCATTTTGTTGAAGATATTTACATCTATGTTCATCAGGGATATTGGTATATACTTTTCTTGTGGTAACATTTTCTAGTTTTAGTATGAGAGTAATTATTGCCTCATAACATACATTTGGATGTGTTCCTTTCCCTTCAAGAGAAAAGTATTTTGAACAACCTTTGAAAAAGATAGATTCTTCTGACAATGTAAAAAGAATTGAAAATTTGGGCTGAGACAATGGGGTTTTCTAAATATATAATCATGTCATCTGCAAACAGGGACAATTTGGCTTCTTCTTTTCCTAACTGAATATCCTTTATTTCTTTCTCTTGCCTGATTGCCCTAGCCAGAACTTCCAACATTATGCTGAATAGGAGTGGTGAGAGAGGGCATCCCTGTCTTGTGCCAGTTTTCAAAGGGAATTTTTCCAGTTTTTTCCCATTCAGTATGATATTGGCTGTGGGTTTGTCATAAATAGCTCTTATTATTTTGAGATATGTTCCATCAATACCAAATTTATTGAGAGTTTTTAGCATGAAGGGCTGTTGAATTTTGTCAAAGGCCTTTTCTGCATCTATTGAGATAATCATGTGGTTCTTGTCTTTGGTTCTGTTTATATGCTGGATTATGTTTATTGATTTGTGTATGTTGAACCAGCCTTGCATCCCAGGGATGAAGCCCACTCGATCATGGTGGATAAGCTTTTTGATGTGCTGCTGGATCCGGTTTGCCAGTATTTTATTGAGGATTTTTGCATCGATGTTCATCAGGGATATTGTTCTAAAATTCTCTTTTTTTGTTGTGTCTCTGCCGGGCTTTGGTATCAGGATGATGTTGGCCTCATAAAATGAGTTAGGGAGGATTCCTTCTTTTCTATTGATTGGAATAGTTTCAGAAGGAATGGTACCAGCTCCTCCTTGTACCTCTGGTAGAATTCAGCTGTGAATCCATCTGGTCCTGGACTTTTTTTGGTTGGTAGGCTATTAATTATTGCCTCAATTTCAGAGCCTGCTATTAGTCTATTCAGGGATTCAGCTTCTTCCTGGTTTAGTCTTGGGATAGTGTAAGTGTCCAGGAAATTATCCATTTCTTCTAGATTTTCTAGTTTATTTGCATAGAGGTGTTTATAGTATTCTCTGATGGTAGTTTGTATTTCTGTGGGGTCGGTGGTGATATCCCCTTTATCATTTTGTATTGCATCTATTTGGCCCAAAATCTCCTTAAGCTGATAAGAAACTTCTGTAAAGTCAGGATACAAAATTAATGTGCAAAAATCACAAGCATTCTTATACACCAGTAACAGACAGACAGAGAGCCAAATCATGAATGAACTTCCGTTCACAATTGCTTCAAAGAGAATAAAATACCTAGGAATCCAACTTACAAGGGATGTAAAAGACCTCTTCAAGGAGAACGACAAACCACTGCTCAGTGAAATAAAAGAGGACACAAACAAATGGAAGAACATTCCACGCTCATGGATACGAAGAATCAATATCGTGAAAAGGGCCATACTGCCCAAGGTAATTTATAGATTCAATGCCATCCCCATCAAGCTACCAATGAATTTCTTCACAGAATTTGAAAAACTACTTTAAAGTTCATATGGAACAAAAAAAGAGCCTGCATTGCCAAGACAATCTTAAGTCAAAAGAACAAAGCTGGAGGCATCACGCTACCTGACTTCAAACTATACTACAAGCCTACAGTAACCAAAACAGCATGGTACTGGTACCAAAACAGAGATATAGACCAATGGAACAGAACAGAGTCCTCAGAAATAATACCACACATCTACAGTCATCTGATCTTTGACAAACCTCAGAGAAACAAGAAATGGGGAAAGGATTCCCTATTTAATAGATGGTGCTGGGAAAATTGGCTAGCCATAAGTAGAAAGCTGAAACTGGATCCTTTCCTTACTCCTTATATGAAAATTAATTCAAGATGGATTAGAGACTTAAATGTTAGACCTAATACCATAAAAACCCTAGAAGAAAACCTAGGTAATACCATGCAGGACATAGGCATGGGCAAGGACTTCATGTCTAAAACACCGAAAGCAATGACAACAAAAGCCAAAATTGACAAATGGGATCTAATTAAACTAAAGAGCACAGCAAAAGAAACTACCATCAGAGTGAACAGGCAACCTACAGAACGGGAGAAAATTTTTGCAATCTACTCATCTGACAAAGGGCTAATATCCAGAATCTACAAAGAACTCAAACAAATTTACAAGAAAAAACAAACAACCCCATCAAAAAGTGGGCAAAGGATATGAACAGACATTTCTCAAAAGAAGACATTCATACAGCCAACAGACACATGAAAAAATGTGGCTCATCATCACTGGCCATCAGAGAAATGCAAATCAAAACCACAATGAGATATCATCTCACACCACTTAGAATGGCAATCATTAAAAAGTCAGGAAACAACAGGTGCTGGAGAGGATGTGGAGAAATAGGAACACTTTTACACTGTTGGTGGGATTGTAAACTAGTTCAACCATTATAGAAAACAGTATGGCGATTCCTCAAGGATCTAGAACTAGAAGTACCATATGACCCAGCCATCCCATTACTGGGTATATACCCAAAGGATTATAAATCATGCTGCTATGAAGACACATGCACACGTATGTTTATTGAGGCACTATTCACAACAGCAAAGACTTGGAATCAACCCAAATGTCCATCAGTGACAGACTGGATTAAGAAAATGTGGCACATATACACCATGGAATACTATGCAGCCATAAAAAAGGATGAGTCCGTGTCCTTTGTAGGGACATGGATGCAGCTGGAAACCATCATTCTCAACAAACTATCGCAAGAACAGAAAACCAAACACCGCATGTTCTCACTCATAGGTGGGAACTGAACAATGAGATCACTTGGACTCAGGAAGGGGAACATCATACACCAGGGCCTATTATGGGGAGGGGGGAGGGAGGAGGGATTGCACTNAATAACAAACTATTAAAGAAGTTTATTCCTGTACACAAAA
Source organism: Theropithecus gelada (assembly GCF_003255815.1). Classification (NCBI taxonomy): domain Eukaryota; kingdom Metazoa; phylum Chordata; class Mammalia; order Primates; family Cercopithecidae; genus Theropithecus; species Theropithecus gelada. Next base: position 28,895,059 of record NC_037685.1, on the reverse strand, counting down.
ATAAAATAGTAGAAGATGTCTAATTACATCATAGCTGTAAAACTTGAATTAGAGAAAAAAGAGTAAAAAGAAATGAAAAAAGCCTCCAAGAAATATGGGGTTATGTGAAAAGGCCAAATCTACATCTGATTGGTGTACCTGAAAGTGACGGAGAGAATGGAACCAAGTTGGAAAACACTCTGCAGGATATTATTCAGGAGAACTTCCCCAACCTAGCAAGGTAAGCCAACATTCAAATTCAGGAAATAGAGAGAATGCCACAAAGATACTCCTTGAGAAGAGCAACTCTAAGACAGATTGTCTTAGATTTGTCAGATTCACCAAAGTTGAAATGAAGGAAAAAATGTTAAGGGCAGCCAGAGAGAAAGGTCGGGTTATACACAAAGGGAAGCCCATCAGACTAACAGCGGATCTCTCGGCAGAAACTCCACAAGCCAGAAGAGAGTGGGGGCCAATATTCAACGTCTTAAAGAAAAGAATTTTCAATCCAGAATTTCATATCCAGCCAAACTAATTTTCATTAGTGAAGAAGAAATAAAATCCTTTACAGACAAGCAAAGGCTGAGAGACTTTGTCACCACCAGCTCTGCCCTACAAGAGCTCCTGAAGGAAACACTAAACATGTAAAGGAACAACTGGTACCAGCCATTGCAAAAACATGCCAAAATGTAAAGACTATCGATGCTAGGAAGAAACTGCATCACCTAACGAGCAAAATAACCAGCTAACATCATAATTACAGGATCAACTTCACACATAACAATATTAACCTTAAATGTAAATGAGCTAAGTGGTCCAATTAAAAGACACAGACTGGCAAATTGGATAAAGAGACAAGACCCATCAGTTTGCTGTATTCAGGAGACCCATCTCATGTACAGAGACACACATAGGCTCAAAATAAAGGGATGGAGGAAGATCTACCAAGCAAATGGAAAACCAAAAAAGGCAGGGGTTGCAATCCTAGGCTCTGATAAAACAGACTTTAAACCAACAAAGATCAAAAGAGACAAAGAAGGCCATTACATAATGGTAAAGAGATCAATTCAAAAAGAAGAGCTAACTATCCTAAATATATATGCACCCAATACAGGAGCACTCAGATTCATAAAGCAAGTCCTTAGAGACTTACAAAGAGACTTAGACTCCCACACAATAGTAATGGGAGACTTTAACACCCCACTGTCAACATTAGACAGATCAACAAGACAGAAAGTTAACAAGGATATCCAGGAATTGAACTCAGCTCGGCACCAAGCAGACCTAATAGATATCTACAGAACTCTCCACCCCAAATCAACAGAATATACATTCTTCTTAGCATCACATTGCACTTATTCCAAAATTGGCCACATAGTTGGAAGTAAAGCCCTCCTCAGCAAATGTAAAAGAAGAGAAATTATAACAAACTGTCTCTCAGACCACAGTGCAATCAAACAAGAACTCAGGATTAAGAAACTCAATCAAAACTGCTCAACTACATGAAAACTGAACAACCTGCTCCTAAATGACTACTGGGTACATAACAAAATGAAGGCAGAAATAAAGATGTTCTTTGAAACCAATGAGAACAAAGATACAATATACCAGAATCTCTGGGACACAATTAAAGCAATGTGTAGAGGGAAATTTATAGCACTAAATGCCCACAAGAGAAAGCAGGAAAGATCTAAAATTGACATCCTAACATCACAATTAAAAGAACTAGAGAAGCAAGAGCAAACACATTCAAAAGCTAGCAGAAGGCAAGAAATAACTAAGATCAGAGCAGAATCGAAGGAGATAGAAACACAAAAAAATCCTTCAAAAAAATCAATGAATCCAGGAGCTGGTTTTTTGAAAAGATCAAAAAATTGATAGACTGCTGGCAAGACTAATAAACAAGAAAAGAGAGAAGAATCAAATAGATTCAATAGAAAATGATAAAGGGGATATCACCACTGACCCCACAGAAATACAAATTACCATTAGAGAATACTATAAACACCTCTATGGAGATAAACTAGAAAACCTAGAAGAAATGGATAAATTCCTGGACACATACACTCTCCCAAGACTATACCAGGAAGAAGCTGAATCCCTGAATAGACCAATAGCAGGCTCTAAAATTGAGGCAGTAATTAATGGCCTACCAACCCAAAAAAGTCCAGGACTAGGTGGATTCACAGCCAAATTCTACCAGCGGTACAAGGAGGAGCTGGTACCATTCCTTCTGAAACTATTCCAATCAATAGAAAAAAATCCTCTCTAACTCAGTTTATGAGGCCAGCATCATCCTGATACCAAAGGCTGGCAGAGACACAACAAAAAAAGAGGATTTTAGTTCAATATCCCTGATGAACATTGATGCAAAAATCCTCAATAAAATACTGGCAAACTGAATCCAGCAGCACATCAAAAAGCTTAACCACCATGATCAAGTGGGCTTCATCCCTGGGATGCAAGGCCGATTCAACATATGCAAATCAATAAAAGTAATCCAGCATATAAGCAGAACCAAAGACAAAAACCACATGATTATCTCAATAGATGCAGAAAAGGCCTTTGACAAAATTCAACAGCCCTTCATGCTAAAAACTCTCAATAAATTTGGTATTGATAGAATGTATCTCAAAATAATAAGAGCTATTTATGACAAACCCATAGCCAATATCATACTGAATGGGAAAAAACTGGAAGCATTCCCCTTAAAAACTGGCATAAGACAGGGATGCCCTCTCTCACCACTCCTATTCAACATAGTGTTGGAAGTTCTGGCTAGGGCAATCAGGCAAGAGAAAGAAATAAAGGGTATTCAATTAGGAAAAGAAGACGTCAAATTGTCCCTGTTTGCAGATGACATGGTTGTATATTTAGAAAACCCCATCGTCTCAGCCCAAAATCTTCTTAAGCTAAAAAGCAACTTCAGCAGTCTGAGGACACAAAATCAACGGGCAAAAATCACAAACATTCTTATACACCAATAACAGATAAACAGAGAGCCACATCATGAATGAACGCTGATTCACAATTGCTTCAAAGAGAATAAAATACCTAGGAATCCAGCTTACAAGGGATGTGAAGGACCTCTTCAAGGAGAACTACAAACCACTGCTCAATGAAATGAAAGAGGACACAAACAAATGGAAGAACCTTCCATGCTCATGGATAGGAAAAATCAGTATCTTGAAAATGGCCATACTGCCCAAGGTAATTTATAGATTCAGTGTCATCCCCATTAAGCTACCAATGACTTTCTTCACAGAATTGGAGAAAAGCTACTTTAAAGTTAATATGGAATCAAAAAAGAGCCCGCATTGCCAAGACAATCCTAAGGCAAAAGAACAAAGCTGGAGGCATCAAGCTACCTGACTTCAAACTATACTACAAGGCTATAGTAACCAAAATAGCATGGTATTTGTACCAAAACACAGATATAGACCAATGGAACAGAACAAAACCTTCAGAAATAATATCACACATCTACAACCATCTGATCTTTGACAAACCTGACAAAAACAAGAAATGGGGAAAGAATTCCCTATTTAATAAATGGTGCTGAAAAACTGACTAGCCATAAGTAGAAAGCTGAAGCTGGATCCCTTCCTTACTCCTTATACAAAAATTAATTCAAGATGGATTAGAGAACTAAACGTTAGACCTAAAACCATAAAAACCCTAGAAGAAAACTTAGGTAATACCATTCAGGACATAGGCATGGGCAAGGACTTCATGTCTAAAACACCAAAAGCAATGGTAACACAAGCCAAAATTGACAAATGGGATCTAATTAAACGAAAGAGCTTCTGCACAGCAAAAGAAACTACCATCAGAGTGAACAGGCAACCTACAAAATGGGAGAATATTTTTGCAATCTACTCATCTGACAAAGGGCTAATATCCAGAATCTACAAAGAACTCAAACAAATTTCTAAGAATAAAACAACCCCATCAAAAAATGGGCAAAGGATATGAACAGACACTTCTCAAAAGAAGACATTTATGCATCCAACAGACATATGAAAAAATGCTCATCATCACTAGCAATCAGAGAAATACAAATCAAAACCACAATGAGATATCATCTCACACCACTTAGAATGGCAATCATTAAAAAGTCAGGAAACAACAGGTGTTGGAGAGGACGTGGAGAAATAGGAACACTTTTACACTGTTGGTGGGACTGTAAACTAGTTCAAGCATTGTGGGAGACAGTGTGGAGATTCCTCAAGGATCTAGAACTAGAAATATCATTTGACCCAGCCATCCCATTACTGGGTATATACCCAAAGGATTATAAATCATGCTGTTATAAAGACACATGCACATGTATGTTTACTGTGGCACTATTCACAATAGCAAAGACTTGGAATCAACCCAAATGTCCATCAGTGACAGACTGGATTAAGAAAATGTGGCACATATACACCATGGAATACTATGCAGCCATAAAAAAGGATGAGTTCATGTCCTTTGTAGGGACATGGATGCAGCTGGAAACCATCATTCTCAGCAAACTATTGCAAGAAGAGAAAACCAAATATCGCATGTTCTCACTTACAGGTAGGAATTGAACAATGAGATCACTTGGACACAGGAAGGGGAACATCACACACCAGGGCCTGTTGTGCGGTGGTGGGACAAGGGAGGGATAGCATTAGGAGATATACCTAATGTAAATGAGTTAATGGGTGCAGCACACCAACATGGCACACATATACGTATATAACAAACCTGCACGTTGTGCACATGTACCCTAGAACATAAAGTATAATTTTTTAAAAATTTGAATTTCATTTATTGATTGTATTTGATATTTCTGTTTACAGTGAAATTCTTCGGTGTGCTGGTTCATAGATACTTTGTTAATCTCTGATGGAAACTTTTGAATGAAGAAAATAGAAATGTAGTATTATAAGCATAGAATGATATCCTTGGTACTTGTGCTTTTGTTTAATATATTCATTAAGTAGTCTCACAATAAACATTTCCTCTCTATGTTGAAGGAGGTCTCTAGTACTCATTTGCATTATATTAATATGTACTTTAAATATTTTAAGTAAAATATTAATGTACAATCCTGAGACAAAGGTCAATGCTAAATACGGTTGTTTGCATTTAACTTTTAAGTCTCAATCAAGACCTTATAAAAGACCCTTGATTTTAAAGTATCAGAGATTAATATAGATAGAAAAACTATATGCACACTCCTTCCCTTGAGAAACCTGGGACATTCTATATCACTCCACACTCTATGTCAATAGAACTACCATTGGATTCCACAATCCCACTAAGAGATACCTACTCAAGGAAAAGAAATTATATCAAAAAGATGCCTGCACTTGTATGATTATCACGGTACTATTCACAATAGCAAAGATATGTGCTAACCTTATTAATATTTAGTGTTGCACAGTGCTCTCTTGCTATTTAAACCTTGAGTAGAGATGCCAATTTTTTGTTATTCTTTGTTATTCTGTTTTCATATTGTTGATTCTTTGATTTAATTTTTAGAAATATATTTAAAATTTAAATTTAACTTTGCGAATTTCTTTTTGATATATTATGTACACTATATAGCTTATGAAAAGAATAACCAAGTATAACTGAAGAAAACTTGATTTGTCCCTTAAATTTTGTTTTAATGAACTTTTTTGTTTCCAGATAAATTTATGTAAGGTTTTAGGTTTAAAAAGGCATGACCTGACACATAAGCCAGTTGAGCAGAAACCAGAAATAAATTCACATATTTACAGCCAATTGATTTTCAACAAAGGTGCCCAGAACACACATTGGGGAAAAAATGGTCTATTTAGTAAATAATGGTGGGAAAATGGAACTTTCATAAGATTGAACCTGGACCCCTATCTTTCACCATATGCAAAAATCTACTCAAACTTGATTAAAACCTTCAATCTAAGGTCCAAAACCATTAAACTACTAGTAGATAACATAGAAGGAATGCTTTAGGACAGTGGTCCAGGCAAAGATTTTATGATTATCACCTCAAAAACACCGGTAACAAAAACAAAGGTAGACAAACGGGGCTGTATTCAACTAAAAAGTTTCTGCACAGCAAAGGAAACAATCAAAGGTCAAAGAGAGAACCTATTGAATAAAAGGAAATATTTGCAAAGTATTTATCTGACAAGGGACTAATATCCACAATATATAACAAACTCAACAGTAAAACAAACCACATAATCCCATTAAAAAGTGGGCAAAGACATGAATAGACACTTATCAAAAGAAGACTTACAATAGGTAAACAGTTATATTAATCATCAGGAAAATGCAAATAAAAACCACAGTGAGATATCATTTATCTCAGTCAGAATGGCTATTTTTAAAAGAAGACGAAAAATTAAAGTGTTGGCAAGGATGTGGAGAAAACATAACTCCTATATTGTTGTTACAAATGTAAATTACTACAGCTACTATGGAAAATGGTATAGAAATTTCTCACAATACGAAAAATAGAGCCACCATTCAATCCAGCAATCCTACTACTGGCTATTGATCCAATATTTAGTATTTGGGATTTGGTATTATTCCAAAGGAAAAGAAATCAGTATATCAAAGCGATATCCGCACTCTCACATTTACTGCAGCACTATTCACAATAGCAAAGATATCAAATCAAACTGTGTCCATAAAGGGATAATAGATAAAGAAAATATAGTACATATACATGGTAGAATACTATTTGGCCACAAAAAATAATGAAATCGTGTCATTTGGAGCAACATTAATGGCACTAGAGGTTATCGTGTTAAGTGAAATAAGTCAGTCCCAGAAAGACAAACATGGTCTCTCTGCTGTGCGGGAGCTGAAAAAGTTGATCTCATGCAGATGAATGACGAATTCACACAGTAGAATGATGAATACCAGAGACTGAAAAGGATGTGGAGCGTGGGGAAGACTGGAGGGATTAAGAGAGGTTGGTTAATGGGTATGAATATGTGGTTAGATAGAAGTATGTTCTAATGTTCAATACCCGAGGAGGGTGACTATAGTTAACTACGATGTATTTTATATTTCAAAATATCTAGAAGAGAGGACTTGAAATGTTCCCAACACATAGAAATGATAAACACTGGAGATGATGGACACCCCCAAATACTCTGACTTGATTATTACATATTCCGTGCATGTTACAAAATATCACATATGCCCCATAAATATGTACAATTATTACGTATCAATTTTTAAAAAGACATGCCATGAATTAGAGTTATGTCATAGTGTCCGTGAGTCCAAGTATATTGTTACTGTATAAAAACTGCATAATTAACTAGTCCTACACAGTGATCATATAAAGATGTTTATTTGGTCAGATGAGTAACAATCGAGAAAAGCTAAATCTTCTTTTTTAATTGCTAAGGAAGAACTTCATACACATGATAAACAATTCAAATTTTACTCTTATTAGAGTAAAAAATTGTAAAGTTTAAAATCATGTCAGAATAATATAATTCTTAAATTTTAGTGTGCTTCTTAGAAATCTGTGACTACTAAATTAAACCATCTCTAAAAATTAACCTTTTTTATAGGTTCTTGGGAAATATAATGTATTCATATGCACACTTAACTGGTCTTCTTTTTCTCAAAAAGTGTATCTACAAATTGTTCTGTAGGCTAGAATTTTTTAAGCTTTTTTGGTCTGAATGCATTAGACCTGGAGGAAAGGTAAAATTTATGTAATTAACCAGTAAAATAATTTATTAACCCCTCTCAAGCAATTAAAGAAACAAATGAATTTCTATCATCATTTCTTATATTGAAGAACTGACCTATTTGACTCATTTCAAATTCTAGGTAGAAAAAAAGACAAAATTACGGAGGAACTACTTGTGTGGAAATGGTGTTGGAAGCTTGTGGATGGAAAAAGATGGAAAATATCAATATTAACACACATACAATTTACATGCGATCCCTTTTTGAGAGTTTTAGATATTCATTTAAATGTCACAATCATCTTTTGAGATGCAGTTATTATTCCTGCATACTATACAGATGAGGAAACTACGCACAGTAAATGGAAATCACTAATTAAGCTATCAGAACTGGCTAAAATTGAAGTCAGAATTTAAACCCATTTGGGTTGGCAGCATCTGTGCTGAATTAGAATTTCTCTTGATAAGAAGGCTCTTGGTCACTATGTATGCACCTTCAGTAAATAAAATATTTCAATCCAAGTACCTACTCTATAGTAGTAACTAAATGTTTGGCTTACATTGACAGTGAATATATGGAGATCATAAAAATATTACAAAATATTAGAATCTACCATATGGATTTGTACCTCTATTATTTAAGTGATGTATATGTTTATACCAAGGAATTCAAATTATCATCAACTGGGGACTCTGACATTCAAAATTATATTTCCTTCTCCCAAAATAGTCAATGTGTTTCTTTAGCCAAGGTGACTAGAGTAATAATCTAGGCAATCAGTGTTTCTATTCTTCTTTTCATTGGGCTTTCATGGACCTAAATACTTCATAATCTTTAAGTTGATCTACTTGTTCTTAGGGTTTTCATATGCTATCTTCAGAAATCTTTAAGCATTGAAATCTTGAAATTTGACTTTATATACTGAATATTTCATTGATTTATATGAGTTATTCTATTCTATTGGAAAATAGAAACCCATTTTCCTAGTTAATGTTCCAATTGTATTTTTCTTAGCTATTTTAAAAATTGGTGTGGTATGTATTCTGAGCTTGTATATTTAGAACAGCAGTATTCAAACGGATTGATATCAGAGACCGTTTACATGGTAAAACATGAGTCCTTTAAAAAAGTTTTATGAGAATTATATCAATTAATATTTGCTGTATTAAAATTAACACTGAAATAATTCTTAAATATGTCTTTAAGTCAACGTAACAACAATAAATTTATGATATTTATGCTAACATAAAAAACATTTTTGAAAAATAAATATTTTTAAATCCCCTCAAATTGGTGAGAAGATCGTCATTGCTTTACATATTTGAAAATCTCCTTAATCTGGTTTAATAGAAGGCAGCTGCTTTTTCATTATCTGCTCCATCATTTAATCTATTGTGATATCAAAGCTTACGTAGCTCCTGGAAAATTTCATAGCACACACATGAAAGAATCAGAGTTGAAAGGCAAATAACATTTCAGTATTATTCTGTTTGTTTGTTTTTTTTTGTTTTTTTTTTGAGACAGAGTCTCGCTTAGTCGCCCAGGCTGGAGTGCAGTAGCGCGATCTCGGCTCACTGCAAGCTCCGCCTCCCGGGTTTACGCCATTCTCCTGCCTCAGCCTCCCGAGTAGCTGGGACTACAGGCGCCCGCCGCCTCGCCCGGCTAATTTTTTGCATTTTTAGTAGAGACGGGGTTTCACCATGTTAGCCAGGATGGTCTCGATCTCCTGACCTCGTGATCCGCCCGTCTCGGCCTCCCAAAGTGCTGGGATTACAGGCGTGAGCCACCGCGCCCGGCTTCAGTATTATTCTGAAAGCAGTGTAGATCCCTTGGGCCTCCTAGGAAGGACTTGGAGACCTTCAGTAATTCCTGGGTGATACTTTCAAATCATTGCTTCCTAAGAATGGTTCAGAACCACAAGTAATTTTTGCTACCTAGGAGACATTTGGCAATGTCTGGAGATATTTTGGGTTGTTACAATTGTGGAGAAGGTGCTGATATTACTAACCACACTATGGTGCACAAAACATCCCCCTCCCACAACAACAAAGAATTATCTCAACTAAATTGTCAATAGTACTGAGGTTGAGAAACTGTTCTAGGATAACTTAAAATACGCAAGTTCTAATAATGGAAATCATATACACAGTTACACACTTAAAACTAAATATTATTTTAGTTTCATGATTGCAGCCAAAACTTATAAAAAGTATTTCTCCAAGATTCACTGCTATAAATGTTCTGGTTTAATATCATTAAGTAGTTTTTGTCTTTAAATATGCCAATCTCTTCTATAGAAAAATGATCTCCTTTTATGAGAAAAATCGTTAACACTCACTGCACTAACTCAATACCAACGCTTCATTCCAATTTACTCAGTTCTTAGTCTCTTTTATACCACTCCTTTTCTGTATTAGGATAGGAGTAAGAATAAGGAGAATTGGAAAAGGAGGAGCAAGAGGAAAAGAGTCACATTTTGAAACTATAATTTAGGAAAACATACCTTTTTCTTCTTTATTGCTTCTAAATCAATTACCTAATTACTTTTGTACCTTCTTTACTAAGTTTCATCTTCTAAATTTGGTAAATATTAAAGTAGTCATCCTTGGCCAATCTTCCTTTTCTCTATCTGTTCGTTCTATCTATCTATCGATCTATTTATCTATCTATCATCTATCATCGAATCTATTTCTCTATCTATTTCTCTATCCATCTCCCAGACTATGAAAAGATAATAAAAATAATTAATTATTAGGTAAATGCAAATTAAAACCACAATTAAATACATCATCACACATACCAAAATGGCTAATTTTTTAAAGAAAATATTAAATAAAAGACTTAAAGTACCGAGTATTTGTGAGGATGTAGAGTAATTTGAATTCTTATGCATCGCTGGTAGAAATGTAAAATGTTACAGCTACTTGGAAAAATCTCGGTTTTATAAAACATTTAACATGTGTGTAACATCTGATGCACCAATTTAACCCCTAAGTTTTCACCCAAGGGGCATGAAACCATTTCCACAAAAGAATTCATATAAGTGTGCATAGCATCATAATTCGTTAGAGCCTCAAACTGGAAACAACAATGTCCTTCAACTGGCAAATAAATTAGCAAAATGTGTATTTCATACAGTGGAATACTGCTCAGCAGAAAAATGAGCACTTTATTGACACGGGAAACAACACAGTTTTATCTCAGAAACATGTTAAGCAAAAGCAGTCAAACACAAATGACTGCATATTACATGAATGTATTTATATGAGACTGTCACAAAAATCAAACTTATGGAAACAGAAAACAAATAAGTGGTAACCTAGGGCTGGCATGAGAACGGAGATAGACGGCAAATCAACATGAGGAATTTTTGAAAGGTGACGTGAATGTACTAAAACTGGATTGTGATAATGGACAACTTTATACGTTTAAGAATACTTGTTGACATGTACACATAAAGCAATGTAGAAGTCAATGCTACAGTAGAACCAAGACAAACAAAAAGTTAAGAAGAATACAGTAGGTTTCCTTGAGGAGATGACAAAGTGCTTCCTTCTAGATTAAATGCGAACATGTAAATCTTTGCCTTAGTCTTCCCCTGCCAACATATAATGAAAGGAGCTAAAGAAGATATCGTTAGGGCCTCCCTACCTAGTACACACATTCCTTTAAAAAGTTACTTTAAAAGTTCTGGCCTTGTGATTTGGCTTCCTGATATACCTGGGTGGGACTTGAGATAGAAGAATATTTCTCACATATTCTGGTATCTGAACAATTCAGAGCAAAACATAATTAATTATTTCTTAATAATTTATTATTAGCCTTAGATATGAGAAGAGTATGGATGAAAATTTAGTCATAAAATGAAGTTTTTTTGAATCACTTTGCTGTGCCTTAGAATACAGATATAAGTAATTTAAAATTTATGAACAAAAATTTAAGGAACATGTTTCTTTTATACTATATCAAATATTATTAGTAGTAATGTTTATCAAGCATATGATTATTAAAGTGAAAGATCAAAAAGTTTATTCTAAATGTTTTCTGGAAACCAATTTTTAAATTTTGAAGTCCCAGAATGTGAATTTCTATAAATAGATTTGAAAAATAATTGAATGATAGAATAACATTCATTTATTAAATAAATAAATAAACTATGAAAACAAAACCATCATATAACAAAAATTACAGTGTTTTTCCCATTAACATTTGAATGGTTTATTTCCTAGGGGGAAATGGGAAGATAACCATCTTCTGCAGAAATAACCTGTGATCAAGATGAATAAAATAGTATAATAAATCTCTCCTGAAGTTCTTCTCATGTGTTTTTTCAGTTGAACCAGATCCTTATGAAGAGCATAGATACTAATAAGAAACCAAATAAAAAACCAGTAACATATCTTCACAGACAAATGTTAGAGAAATATACACCTAGGGATTTAATTTTCATAAGCATTTTGTTAAAAATAGTATCAAAATGTTTTCCACTGTTTTGCCCTTTATCTGAGTAAATACAGCAAGAATAATATATAATTAAATATAAACATAATTTTGATATAGAAGAGAGTTATGGACTTAATACAGTAAAGAGAGTAAATTAATTTTTATTTCAGGCAGGAACACTTGAAACATTCAGTCTTGCTTCTCTAAATTCTAAGTTACTGTTTTAAAATAACAGCAATTCACTCTTCTGCAATAATAAATAACACCTTCAAATTAAGTGTAAGCAATTTAGTTTTTACGGATTAGAAATAATTGGGATGAACAAATTAAGTGATCTATGGTAGTCGTATTCAGGACAGATAATGGTAATGACATTCAGAATTATTGCCTTTGTGAGACATTAAGCCACAAATAAATCATCAAGGAAAACTTTGAAATTAAAAAGTGCACATATGCAGAATGCATTTGAAATACATATACACAAAATAATCAGTGCATCATTGGGCTTCATAACATTGTTTCAGCAATTCTGGAGCCCCTTGAGACACTTTCAGGAAGTTCACAAGGTCAAGATCATTTTCGTACAAACGGTAAGACAATATTACCCTTTTTTTTTTTTCTACTGCGTTGACAGTGCACAGTTATGAAATCAGTGTGGATAAAATTGCTTATATTTTGACATTAATGAAGGTAGTCTTTCCAACTTGAATTAGTAGTTATTATATTCTGCACTACCATGAACTCACTGGGGTGGGGAGTGTAGAGAGTCAATTTTACTTGAAAAAGCACTGAAAATATTAATTGTATTATATCTCTATTCTGGAAGGCTTTAAAAAAATTCTTTGTGACAAAAACGAAAATACTTACAAAATTGCAATGGTTGTTCTAAGGAAGAACATTTTTCGTGACTGGCTCATAAAGTGAAATAGTTGATTTTATTCACAGAATACCAATTTCATTTAAAGGAATGACTGACAAACAAACTGGCTCTTCAGATTGATTTGGGTGTTACACAGTTTTCTGCAAATGAACTATGTAAGCCAGCCATTTCAAGAACAATGATAGTATGCATGACCATTTATAAAATCCAATCTTCTAGGAAAAATTATAATTTTATACAGCTGGTATTGACCACCAAACCTTGACAGACTTGCAATATTTAAGATTCTTCTATTTAGATTGGCAATGATATTTTTATATCAAATAATGAAGTGTATCAACCTCTAGAACATATTTGTAACTCAGTGAACCAACATATTTCAAATGACCAATGCATTAAGATACATAAGCATGTATACAGAAAATATTCTTTCAAAGTTCAAGATAAGTCAATGAATTTTAATGCAAAATGACACAAAAAGTTCATTGTTATGTTCTTAGATTCCACATTACAGCCAAACTTTTAAGAAACTACCACCTGTCCAGTTTTGGTGTAGTACCAAAAAAGAATATTCATAATTATCTGAAAATTATTATAATGCTTCAACCTTTTTCAACTAGATATTTTTGTTAAACCAAATTTGCTTGATATACTTCAACAAAAATATTAACAACATATTGCTATTAATATTAAAATATTAATTTTAATTAACATTTAATTAGCATGTTATTAATGTTATTAAAATATTAATAACATTGAATGCAGAAGAAATATGAAAAGCTAGATGCCTTTTGTCTAGACATTAAAATGATCTGCAAAAATATTGAGCAGTACCACTCCACATTAATTTATGTTTTGGTTTTGGAAAATGCAGTTATTGTTCTTAAAAATACATTTCCATGTTGACATGTAATGGATTTATTTTTGTTATTTATAAGTGAATAAAATGTTTTAAAATTTTTCAGGTTTTTTTAACAGTAAATATAGGTAGGAATAACTCATAGCATTAAGGTTCTTTAAAATCTTCAGCCCTATTTTTTAAGGCTGTAATAAATTTAAGAGACCAAATGTTTGAAAACTGCTATAATATATCCTTAAATATTTAAACTGTTTATTTAAAAAATAAATAAAAAACTATGTTTAGAATCTTCATTGATACAATTTTTAAACAAGGTATTTTCCAGGAAATAGATATTTAAAAAATTTAGACTAGTTGTCTTGTAGGGTTAGATATGAAAGTGGTAATCATCTATTAATCAGAAAATAATATTCTCGTAGTGCTAGCAAAACGACAAGCCATGGCAAAATATTAACAAATTATCACCCAATTCCCTTTAGAAAAAAAAAATCAATATCTAAATATATACCTATAAATGTTCTAAATTTGAACATTAAATTCAGGTTGTCTTTTTTGGTAAATAAGAGCATGTGCCTATATACATGCACACAAACATTTGTGTTTACACAAACACACACGTGCATGCACTTATTTTAGGTAATCTGTATATAGAAAAGTAAACTAGAAATAACACTCCTCTAAACAAAATTAAACACACAAAGTGATTCAAACAGTCACTTCTATACCTTAGGACCACTGAAATCTATGATGACGTGACTCCTTTAAGATTTTTAGGTTTGTTAATTAACAGAGCTGCTCTTTCACAATTATGATCCTTAGAAAGCTTGTGCACGTGAGACAGTCTGCTGGACACCACCTTAAATCTTACTATTCTCTAAACACAAAGCATTATGTTCCATCCTTGACTTGTTTACCTTTAAACTGTATCTTCATGCTCTGCATTTGACATTTGCCTGATGCTATTACTTTATTTGAGAACTTTTTGTTCTCTCACAAGACTGTCTTAGACTCTCTATACTTCTAGTAAATTCTGCTTAAAAACTAAACATTTCCTGATTAGATTCATATCCATTTCTCTTTTTCTATCTTAGTCATTGAGAAGAATACAGTAGGTATTTTCAACTGCCTGCCCATATTCAACATTTTCCCCTGAGTTAATTAGGTAACCGTTCTAGATTCTAAGAAAATATTCCATTATTGCAAGCATCTTCTTTCTCCAACTTTCAATAACATTTTCCTCACTGCCATTCAAGTCCTTACCAACTGTATCCTTAAGGTTCTTCCAAATTCTGCCTGCTGTTTCATCCCAAAATCAGTTCCACATGTTTTATGCTATTGGTATGTATGGAAGCAACTAATTTCCATTTTCATCCACTTACATTGCTATGAGGTTTCCATCTTATCTATTGAGATGTGATTGGTTTAGAAACAACTCATTTACAACTCATCTATTGTTGCAAAACAAACTCTCCCAAAACTTAGGGATTCAAAAAAACTATTATATTTTGCTCACAGGTTTTGATCAAAAATTTCATTTGGCTTAGTTGGGCGATTCAACTGTGATCCACATGTAATCAATGTCATATGTCTTATTGAACTAGCAGATTATATTAGTCTTCTAGGGTTGCCATAACTAAGTACCAAAAACTTGGTGACTTAAAACTACACACACTTTCTCACAGTTATGGGGATTAGAAGTCCAAAGTCAAGGTGATGTCAGAGCCAAGCTCTAGGTGAAAACCCTCAGTGTCTCTTCCTAGCTACAGATACTCCCAGCAATCCTTAATATGCCTTGGATTGTTGCCTTACATAATAATTTCCATTTCTGCTTCTATCTCCACATGGTATTCTTCTCTATGTCTTCTCTTCTTTTTAAATGGATGCCAGTGGTTGGATTTAGGGCCCATCCTAATTCAAGATAATTTCATCTGGAGATCTTTAATTAGGAACATCTGCAAAGACTATTTTATAGTAAGGTTATATTTTGAGGTTCCTGGTGGACATGAATTTGGGGAAGATATGAAGGGTATTGTTTTACTTGTAAAGTGTAGTAATATCATTTGAAAGTAAACTGTGATTAGATTTAAGATGCATGTTGTAAATTCTAGATGTATTAGTTTTCTATTGTTCCCATAGCAAATTACAAACTTAAGGGCTTTAAACAGCACACCTAATATGACTGGACATTTCTGTAAGACAGCAGTCTTACGTGGTGTTATAAACTAAGATCAATTTGTCAGCTAGACTGTGTTTCTTTCCAGAGGTCTAAGGAAGAATCCACTCCTGCTTACTTAGGTTGTTGGCAGAATTTAGTTACTTGTGGTTACAGAATGAAGGACCTCATTTTTTTTGCTGGCTGTCATCAGAGGGCTATCCCCCGTCTCTTGGCTCAGGACTTCTTTCCTGCATAGTCAGGGCCAGCAAAAGTGAGCGGAGCCCTTCTCAGGCTGCCTCTCTCTGATTCCTCTTTCCTTGTTGCAGCTTTCTTTCTGATCCTCGTAGGAAAATTTCTCCTACATTAAGGACTCCTGTAATTAGATTGGGCCTAGTTGGATAATTCAGAATAATCTCCCTATCTCTTCATTATTGACTTTAATATCATCTGGGAAATCTCTACTGTCATGTAAATTAACACGTTCTTAAGTTCTGGAAATTAGGGTATGGCCATCTCTGAGTGGCCAGTATTCTGTTTACTGAACTATAGAAATCATTAAAACTATAAAAAATAGTAGTAATACAAACAAATAATATGACATAATCATGGAGGTAGTTTCAAAAATACATGAAGCAAAAACAGAAAAAAATAAAAAGCTCTAGATAAATTCACAATTAAGTTGGAGATTTCTCCTCTCAACAGTTAATAGAACAAGTAGAGAGAAAATCAGTAAGATATAAAAGACAAAGATAGTGCTATCATCCCACTTGATCTACTTGACATTTAAAAAATGACGCATGCAACAATGACAAAATGCATATAGTATTCAAGTAGACCATGATAAGGTTCAGTTACACTAGAAAGACCATGTGATGGATCACAAAGCCCAATGTATCTCAAAGCTTGAAAATACAAAAAGTATATACCCTGATGACTTTGAAATTGTATTTAATTTTTTAAATAAAATGATATCTCAAAAATCCTCAAATAATTAGAAATTAGACAATAAAATCCTAAATAACCTATGGACTCAGGAGAAAATTGCAAAGAAAATTAGAAAATAAACAGATAAAAGCAAAACCTATAAAAAGCAAAACCTATCAAAATCTGTAGGATGTAGCTAAAGATATGCTTAAATAAATGTATAGCTTTCTATGCTTATATTCGAAAAAAAATGTTTAAAAATAACGACGTAGGTATTTTTAAGGAGCAAGAAAAAGATAAGCATATTATGCAAAATTCAGTAGAAGCAAGGCAGTAATAATGATCAGAGCAGAAATTAATGAACTAGAAAGCAGGCAAACGACTGAAATAATAAAAAGTAATCAAAAGTTAGTTTTCAAAAAGAGCAATTAAATTGGTAAACTTTCTGCTAGACTGATTAAGGAAGAAGCAAGGAAAAAAAAAAAATTTAACCAAACTGATACCATGAAAAATTAGAAAATCTGAATAACCTTATATTGATTGAAGAAATAAAATTAAGCATGAGAAATAAATTCTGTGAGAAGTTACTTCACTGATGAATTCTATTGAGTATTGAAGAAATAAATATTATATATAATTTTTTTTCAGAAAATATAGATGAAAGAAGGAATATTGCTAAAGTCATTATGCCAATATAATTCTGAAATAAAACCACATAAAAATGACAAAATATAGTGCATTGATTCTAGCTATATATAGAAAAGATAATGACAGGCAGGCATGGTGGGTCATGCCTGTAATCACAGCACTGCAGGAGGCCGAAGTGGGAGGATCTCTTGAGGCCAGGAATTCAAAATCAGCCTGAGTAACATAAGGAGACCTCATCTCTATAACAAATTAGAAAGGCCCAGTGCAGTGGCTCACGCCTGTAATCCCAGCACTTTGGGAGGCCAAGGCGGGCAGATCATCTGAGGTCAGGAGTTCGAGGTCAGGCTGACCTACATGGTGAAACTCCATCTCTACTAAAAAGACAAAAAATTAACCGGGCATGGTGGCACACACTTGTAATCCCAGCTACTCGGAAGGCTGAGACCTGAGAATTGCTTGAGCCCAGGAGGTGGAGGTTGCAGTGAGCCGAGATCGCACCATTGCACTCCAGCCTGGAAAACAACGGCGAAAGTGTCTCAAAAATAACAATAATAATAATAATAAAATAATTCAGGCACGGTGGCACACACCTGTAGTCCCAGCTGCTCGGGAGGCTAAAGCAGAGAAATTGCTTGAGTCCAGGAGTTTGAGGTTGCAATGTGCTATGGTCATGCTACTGCACCCCAGCATAGGCAAGTGAACAAGACACTGTCTCCAAACAAACAAAAAACTTTAAGGAAGATAATGAAACTTTATTAAGTAGGGTTTAACCCTGGAATGCAAATGTTTTAAACATTTGAAAATCAATCAACGTAATTTATCACTGGGAAAATAAAAAACAAGCCATATGATTATGTCAAAAAGAAAATTTATTTAAAAAATTCAGTACTCATTCATCTTTTTAAAAGACAAAAGCACATACTCTTCTGTTTTTCGTTTTTTTGTTTTGTTTTGTTTTTGAGAGGGAGTCTCGCTCTGTCACCCAAGCTGGAGTGCAGTGACGCAATCTCAGCTCCCTGCAACCTCTGTCTCCCGAGTAGCTGGGATTACAGGTGCCTGCCAACATACCCGGCTAATTTTTGTATTTTTAGTGGAGTTGCAGTTTTGCCATGTTGGCCAGGCTGGTCTTGAACTCCTGACCTCAGGTGTTCTGCTCTACTTGGCCTTCCAAACTGCTGGGATTACTGGCGTGAGCCACCGCACTCAGCCTAAAAACACATATTCTTAGAAATCTAAGAATAGAAAAAAAAAAAAAATCAACCTAATAAACTTCATTAATTAAAAAGCTACAGCTAATATCTTAATTAGCTTTAAAAAGACAAACAAACCAAATTAATCCGAAGCAAAGTGCTAAGAAGATAGAAAGAAACATAAAACTGTTAAGACAGGAAGACCTGTTATTTAAAAAGTAAATTCAAACCAAGTAAATCTGAGCCCCATTTAAATCTTTGAAACTCAGTCTTGCTATGAAACCTTAGGATCCTCCTACATTTAGATAAATTTTTGAGATATCTTTTGTTATCTGCATCATTATGATGTTAACTCTCATCATTTATTATCTAAAATAAGTAGTTAATGCATTCACGTAGTGATAGATGCTTGTACCTCAGTGATTTTAAAGATGTTTTAAATACTCTGAAAATGACATTTTCAGGTTGGAAATACATTTCCAACAACATGCACATCTAAAAAATAAGGATACATACCCATTAAAAATAAAAAGTGCAAATATATATTTCATGCAAACAGTAGTCAAGAGGCTGTATTAGTAAAATTTAAAATGTTAGAAAAAAAACCTGAAGTGTAATTTTTAGAGACACATTTCTGAGAGATAAAATTATAAATACAAACAAACAATTTATTTCCATAAAAGTCGGAATGTTGGTTACTTTTGGTGGTGGGGGGGGTCACATAGAAAATATATAAGGTGCTACATGCAACAAATGCTCCATTTTGGCCTGACTCTTGATTATATGGGTGCATTTTTCTATATGTAGTATTTGTGTTACATTTTACAATAAAAATAAAAATAAGACATGCAGGTGTTAGGATTTATATTATGCCCTCATTTGACTCATGAATTTTGTTCATTTGTATGACAGATGAATTATGGAGTGTAAAATGATAATAAAGTTAGTCAATTAGTAGTTTCCTTGCTGAAACAAGTCAGTGTAGCCCCTTGTACAATATTTAAGCAGCATCAACTCCCTGGCAATCTCTCACGATATTCTCACAGTCCCATGAGAAATGATGCTGGCTTACTATGGGGCTGACGTTTTGTCTGCTCAGAACCTGTGTCCAATATGTATACTGCTTCTCCCATAGCCAGAACACACAGGTAAAAGACTCGAGGGGTGGAAACAGGAGTAACTCCTTTCCATTATGAGGCTAAAATTGTTGCTTTTCTTACAGCTTGGGCTTTACTGGTTTACAATTTTAGTTTCTGTATGTCTTAGTTGTCTTGGCCTGCTATAAAAAAAAGTACCATGGACTAGGTGGCTTGTAAGCAACAGAAATTTATTTCTCACAATTCTATATTCTGCAAATCTGAGATACAGGTGCCAGTGCTATCTGGTTTGAGTGAACGCCATCTGTCGAGCTGTAGACTACTGACTGCTCGTTGTTACCTCACACAGTGGAGAGAGGCTAGAGCGTTCTCTCTGGTCTCTTTTATGATGGCACAGATTCCACTGATGAAGACTTCACCCTCATGACCCAGTGTTACCTCCGAAGGTCCCATCTCCCAATATCATCACATCGATAGTAAGTATTTAAACATATCAATTTGGACAAACAGTCCATAAAACCATATATTGAATATTTTATTGAGTAGTCACAATAATAGTCCCTCTGAACTGGAATTTAAAATTGCTATTTGTCATTTGGGAATCCTCATAATATTGAAATAGACGATGAAAGAGATTAATCTACTAGCTGGGTGATTGATCTTGCTAATAAAGTTAATAACATCTATTTTCTAAGAAAAAATATTGGCATAAATAAGTGAAGAATATAATTTGATTTGATCCCTTGTTTTGATTTTTTCTGAAATCCAGGTGAGATTTTCCTTGTCACTTCACCCTCAACACTTCTCATGGTTGTTTAAGCTTCTGATTCACTGTCATAAGTCTCTTACTCATTAAATGCCTAAAGTCACTGCTGACTAGTCTCTGAGTTAGGTAAGTATTCACGATATGAGTTACACTACTGATAAAAATAATTCCACAGTCACTGCCTGTACTCTCTGTTTTTCACCGCATGTTCACATTTGTTTAATGCCTTGTGAAGTAACAAGTTCTATTTTCAACCTTATCAGATAAGGAATCTGGACTACATTCAGAAAACCCAACTAGTGGTAGCTACAGCATCATAAGAATTCCTTTTGGTTATATTATAACTTTTAAGATAGGTTGGCCTGGGATTTGTTCAAAAATTAAAATATATCATCATCAGTATCTAGGCTGTCTCTTATCTGTCAGTACTGACATCCTTGGTTATTGTCCTTAGATATGACACCATATGTCACCAGACAGCCATCACAACTCTTCACATCACATTCACAAATCAGAGAAGAAAAGTCACAGGTGTTTGGCCAGTGATATCTCCTTCTATGTCTGTCCCTTTAATAAATGGCATCATGCATACCACCCTTAAAAATCCACAATGATCTAAGATTCACCACATCCCATTTTATAAGTGAGTAAATTGAAGATGGAAAAGAGACAAGCAAAGAAGCGATGGACCCAGTATTTGAAACCAGGTCTTCTTCATGACAAAACCTATGTACAATGCAGTAAAATTATATAAAAATGTTAATGAATGGCCATCGATATAATAAATGTAGTATGCAATAAGGGTAGAACAATTTGGTAGACATATAATATTAGGAATTGGGGAATGAGGGAGGGAATTTCTATGTAAAGAAATTTCCATCTTAATCGTTACTTATCACACTCCATCTGTTCAATAGTCCTTGTTTCTCAAGGTTGTACTGGAGGGGCAAGAGCTGAATAGAGTTTCCTGTGTTTCAAATCTTTGGTGTTTCAGTTGTCCTGAATCTACTGTCCGTGTGCTTTTCTTGTCGTCCTTAAAAATATGTATTAGAAATCATTTCCATGAATGGCAAGAGAAGGTTAAGAAAAGGGGACTTATTGAGTCAAGATTAGTTTCAGAATAAATCCGACATCTGTTCAAGTGGGGCCATATGACAGTGGTTGAGGATGAAGTCTGGAGATAAAATCCAGTCAAGCATTTTATGGCCCAGATTTAGAAAGCAAAGGCAGTAGGTCTGAAAGCACAGCATTCAGTCTGGAGATGGGAAATACAAACATGCTGGAGATACAGAGGTAGTGGAGAAGGAAGGGTCGGCATCCCTCTGTTTTTCTGTAATAGGTTAACGATCTTACTCTCTTCTTCCATTCTTCCACACACTAAAGACAACAAAACAAATTCGTAGTACCCCAAACTACAGGCCACACATAATGTATGGGATGACTAAACAGAAGTTCAGGAAATTCTTCTTTTTCACCCAAGGCCATTCGTGCTCCTTTTCTGCCTTCACTTTCCAGTCACTTTAACTGTATTCCTTGGTTTCCCCTTTTTCTTTTGCCCTTTTAGGACCTGCAGTTTCATATCCAAACTTCTCTTGGGGATGTTCATTTAGAAATCCAAGATGGAATTTGTTGGCCACTACTGCTGTCCACATAGCCTTGGGTCAGACTCTGTGGCCCTGGTTCCTCCTGTTGTGACTTCACGGCCATCCTCCCCTACCCCAAGGTAATCCCTACATTTTCCAGAAGCAGTTTACACTTTATTCTCTGGCCTTACTTACATGCATTCGTGTGGCCGAAGCTGAGATCCATCTTTCTTTTTATACCTTGTGTCACAACGACCCCTTCAAAGAAAAGCTCAGCATTAACATTGCCAGAGATATGACTTCCACTTGCTGCCTTGCCTCTTGTTTTGCCAGTTTGTCCTCTGATTCTCATGTCATTGCCATTCTAAATTCTTTTTATTTATTTATTTATTTATTATTATTATACTTTAAGTTGTAGGGTACATGTGCATAATGTGCAGGTTTGTTACATATGTATACTTGTGCCATGTTGGTCTACTGCACCCATCAACTCGTCATTTACATAGGTATAACTCCCAATGCAATCCCTCCCCCCTCCCCCCTCCCCATGATAGGCCCCGGTGTGTGATGTTCCCCTTCCTGAGTCCAAGTGATCTCATTGTTCAGTTCCCACCTATGAGTGAGAACATGCGGTGTTTGGTTTTCTGTTCTTGTGATAGTTTGCTAAGAATGATGGTTTCCAGCTGCATCCATGTCCCTACAAAGGACGCAAACTCATCCTTTTTTATGGCTGCATAGTATTCCATGGTGTATATGTGCCACATTTTCTTAATCCAATCTGTCACTGATGGACATTTGGGTTGATTCCAAGTCTTTGCTATTGTGAATAGTGCTGCAATAAACATACGTGTGCATGTGTCTTTATAGCAGCATAATTTATAATCCTTTGGGTATATACCCAGTAATGGGATGGCTGGGTCATATGGTACATCTAGTTCTAGATCCTTGAGGAATCGCCATACTGTTTTCCATAATGGTTGAACTAGTTTACAATCCCACCAACAGTGTAAAAGTGTTCCTATTTCTCCACATCCTCTCCAGCACCTGTTGTTTCCTGACTTTTGAATGATCGCCATTCTAACTGGTGTGAGATGGTATCTCATTGTGGTTTTGATTTGCATTTCTCTGATGGCCAGTGATGATGAGCATTTTTTCATGTGTTTGTTGGCTGTATGAATGTCTTCTTTTGAGAAATGTCTATTCATATCCTTTGCCCACTTTTTGATGGGGTTGTTTGTTTTTTTCTTGTAAATTTGTTGGAGTTCTTTGTAGGTTCTGGATATTAGCCCTTTGTCAGATGAGTAGATTGCAAAAATTTTCTCCCATTCTGTAGGTTGCCTGTTCACTCTGATGGTAGTTTCTTTTGCTGTGCAGAAGCTCTTTAGTTTAATGA